>NW_020704942.1:0-10066 GCF_002925995.2 Terrapene triunguis
CACACCTTGGAGCCCTTCTCCCTTGGGATCTTCACCCCTTCTTGTCCTCATTGGTTATGGCTTCCCTCTCTACCCCCGACCTGCCCTGCCTCCAGAATCCACCTGTGCTGTGATCCACCTCCGCCCCCATTGCAATCTCCCCTTGTTGGGATTTCCCCTCACAACAGCCACTCCAGTTCTCCCTGAGATCCCACCAGACTGTCCCACCGCTTCTCCTCCACCCCCTCCCCTTTCTGCCGGGATCGGTGGATGCTTTATATGGGGCAGAGCATTAATGGGACCGAGTCACCATCCGGCACTAAACATGTTCCGGGCTCGGTGCCCAGAGACCTCGGACTGCCCTGCCCCAGGGCAAACCCGCATTAAGTGGCCGGTGACCCTCGCACTGCAGATCCAGGCCAGAGGGGAAATCAGCGGCCGCCTTTGCAACGTCAAGGATCAAATCAGGCATCACTGTAAGGATGGCCCTTGTTCCCTTCAGCCGGAGGGAGATTTAGAAGGAACCCACCCCCGAGTCCTCCGCCCGTGTCTGAGCCCAGGCCCCAGCCCGACCCTGAACGTCTACACAGACCTCGGAGGAAATGTCCGCACTGCAATCAAAGACCCGCAGCCCGAGCCCCCGAGCCCGACCCAACGGAACCAGGCTCTGAGGCTCGGTGCCGCGGGGCTTTGTGGGCAGCGTGGATGGACCCTGCCAGCCTTGGCCAGCCAGTATCAGTGTCCGGCTGTTCTGCGTGTTACTTTTAGCCGCCGCTCTGGGCGCAGTCGGGCTGCAAAACATCCAGTCCTGACCAGCTAAGCCAGAGGGTGAAAGCAGAGGGCTGCAGAGAGATGAACCGAGGGGGGAAGGGAAAGGACCCATGAGGGAAATGTCTGATGTCCCTGGTGGTGGCTGGGTCTGGGGCGGGGGTGGGAATGGGGTTACGTAGACCCCTGGCTCTGTCCTGCCCTGGGGAGGACACGTTTGGGGAGCATGACGCTGAATGCCCAGGCCCCCGGCAGACATTGGCGCTGCTGACGCTCGCTCAAGTACCCAGGCTGAAGCAGCCCGGCCCCTCGTTAGTGACTCTGTCAATTAGGCCCAATTTTGACCAACCAGTTTTGGTCCCTTGGGTTTCCATTTCCCACGGTTCTGGTTCCCCGGCGCAGCCCTAACCCGGCCTGTGGGTTGTGTCAGGCGCCTCTTGGGTCAGCCCCAGTCGGGTCTGTCGCTTCCCTTCCACGCCTACGTATCTTGTGTCACTTCAGGGACTTTCCCGTCCCCCAGCTGAGCTGACAGGGAGGGGCCATGTCTAGGCTCAGTGATCACTAGCGATACCCCCCGCCCCCGGTGCTGTCCAGTCCCCCTCATGCCCCCTGTCTGGTTTGTGTTACAGACCCGACTGAGCCCCCCAACACCACTGGGAACCTGACCAGGAACGGACGCCCCGGTGAGAGGCCGCGCTGCGAGCCCCGGGAATCAGCGACCGCCTCCTAGTCACGCTCTGCTCGCACTCAGGGCCAGGCGCCAGGCTCAGCCGGGCCAGGCTCATGGGTGGTGGATATCACAGGCCAGGGGAGGCTGAGCTGCCACAAACAGCCCTACGTGGCCCCGCCCATGCTCTGCCCCCAGGTCCTCTCCTGCTCACTGCCCATGCTGTTCCCCCTTGGCAGCGCTGGGGCCGGGGTTAGGGTTAGAGGGGGCCGGCCTGTGGCCCGGGACTCCAGGAGTCTAGTGCCATGCCTCCCTCCCGCCCAGTGCTCTGGGGACGGGGTGCTCTGGTGGCCCAGGGCTGGCTCAGGGAGGCCAGAGGCCAAGGTGGGGGGGCTCCGGACTCCAGTGGGGGTGTGACCTCTGGCAGAAGGGCTGGGGCCAGGGGCTAGCCTCTGTGAGTTGGCAGTTCATATGTCGCCCGTGGCCAGACTAGTCTATGCCCGGAAGGGAGAGCCCAAGGAAGCCTCAGGGCTGTAGGGAGGATGGTGGGAGGTTCGGCCCGGTTCCCTCTGGCTCCAGCCCGCGGGGCGGCAGTAGGGGGCACTGGGCAGTGGGGAGGAGATGGGTTAGGGACCGATCTGTGCGACAGAGACCTGCTGCCATGGAAAGGTACCGAGATTGTGCACCCACCTAAGAGCTGGCTACGTCCCCACGCTGGGTGAGGGGTGCCTGTATAGCCACCGGTGCTGTCCAGCCCCCCTGATCCCCCCTGTCTGGTTTATGTTACAGACCCGACAGGGCACCCCAACATCACCGGGAACCTGACCAGGAACGGACGCCTCGGTGAGAGGCCGCGCTGTGAGCCCCGGGAATCAGCGAGCGCCTCCTAGTCACACTCTGCCCATGCTCAGGGCCAGGCACCAGGCTCAGCCGGGCCGGGCTGGGCCATGCCCAGAGGAGAGAGTTCGAGGGATGCCATAGGACTGTAGGGAGGGTGGGGGGGAGTAGGCCCGGTTCCCTTAGTCTCCAGTCCCTGGAGTGGCATTAAGGGGGCGCTGGGCAGTGGGGATAAGATGGGTCAGGGACCGATCTCTGCGACAGAGACCTGCTGCCATGGAAAGTCACCAAGATTGTGCTCCAACCCCAGAGCTGGCTACGGCTCCACAGTGGCCGAGGGCCAGGGAGGGGTCGGGCTCCTGGAGCTGCCGAAGCTCCGCAGAGGGGACGCTGGGGAGTATAGGTGCTGGGCAAAGAATTCCTATGGGTCGGCCAGCCGGGCCCTGCATGTGAACGTGCAGTTAAGGCACTAGGGGGCGCTGTGCCAAACGGAGCAGGGCAGGGCATCAGTGGGGCATGCTGTGCTGCTGGGAGTGGGGTGGAGAGTTAGTGGGGGGCAATGTGCTGGGGAGTTTGGGGAGAGGCTCACAGCTCATGGCCCGGGAGGGTGATTCCCTGTGGTTCCTCTGCTCCGTCACGAGCTGGATGAGGGGGGGCTGAGCCTTCGAGAGTGCCCTCCCTGTGGGGGAGAATCAGCTGTGACTGGAGCTGCCCAAGCGATGGCCAGGACGGGTGGCTGTACGTGTGCTGGGCTCAGAGAGAGGAGAGCTCTGCCCAGGGGATGTTCCAGCTGCTCATTGAGTGTTAGTGAGGTTAACCCACGGAACTCCCTGTCACGGGTGTGAGTGGGGTTAACCTGGGAAACTCCCTGCCCCAGGGTTTCTCTCTCTGACTATTAATTTTTTGATGTGTCTCCTGAGCTCCCCAGACAGCCCCCGGATGGGGACCGGCCTGAACTCGTCCTGCCAGCACCAGGGGCCCAGTATCAGCTGCAGCTGCTCCCTGTGCTCCCACCCCATGCCCTGGCTCCAGTGGAAAGTGGACGGGGAGCCCCTGGCTGTGAAGGGCTCATGGGGGGCCCTGCAGGTCAGCTCCTGGGCCCAGGGGCATGAGGCCATCAGCACCCTGAGCTGGAAGAGGAGTGGGGATGGGGGGCTGGCTGGCTCGGGGCAGGGTTTGCAGGGATCTATCCCAGACTCTTGACTTCTTTTACTTCCATCAGGTGGCCTCACTCGGGCATTTATCGAAATCAGCCTTAAACTCGTCTTCATGGCAACTGGATTCTTCCTGGCCTATTACTTCACCCTGCTCTATTACAGACGGTAACTCAGCTACCGACCCACCCACAACCTGCCCATGCACCCATCTACCCACCTACGCATATACCTACCCACCATTCTACCCACCTACCTACCGTCTATCCCACCCACCCACCCAACTATGTACCTACCCACCCGTCTATGCATCTATTCATCCCCATACACCCATCCAGTATCCATCCATCTATCTATCTATCCCGACTGCCAGCCACTTACATACCCCGGAATCTCTCTCTCTTTCTCTCACAGGACACCCTGCTGCTCTCGTGGAAGAAGGAAGGACAGACCGGGGGTCAGGGAATCCACAGTGCCCTAGTCCGGCGTGTAGATCGAGCTGTTCCTCAGCCACCGAATAGGCAACAAGGAATTCGAAATTCAAGGGACTGAGGAAACAGAGAATGAGACCTCAGCTGGAGGGACTGCCACTCTGGGTGAGGCCAATGGGCCCTATTGCCTCCCATGGTGTTTAATTTGTATTGAAAGAGATGCCAGAACTCAGCTGTGGCTCAAATTAAGCCGTGGAAGGTGGTCTGATACTGTCGGGTGCTGGCCGGGGACACAGCTCTGAAAGCAACACCACCGCCAGGAGCAGTGAAGAAGTCAGGGGGGCCTGGCACATGGGGTATTGCCACCCTCCTGTGCTGCTGCTGGGGCTTGTGGTGCCTGATGCTCGGCATGTGGCTCAAGGCTTCGTGCTGTCACACGTGGGCTGCATCTCGCCAGAGCCCATGGCCTCCTGGAGCCCTCTGGCCACTCCTGGCTCAACCGGGGTGGGGGCATTAGTTCAGATTTGGGGCGGGGGAGGAAACTTTAACCATGATTCCAGGGACTATTTAGGCACCTATAAACTCTCAGGATTTTGCAGATAATAACTCAGGGATTAGCTGACAGGAGCACTGTATTTAATTGTTATGTAAAGAAAGAAAAAATAGATACAAACGCCAATTAAAGCCACGTTTAAAGCTTATATGTAAATTTAGAACAATCAGGAGATAATACAGGAAGATATTCCCAATCCCAAGCCTTGAGGTGTCAGTTCTGGAGCTTTAACACAGATATCGGTGTGAAGTTGGAAAAAGAGCAGACATCTTAGTCTTCCGGGAAGAGCAAGAGTCAGGCTAACTCTGACAGCTAAGAACGCGAGACTTCCAAGCAGGGCCTGGACGAGTGGAAAAGAACTGTAAGAGATGCTGCTTTTCAACCTCGTGTTAGATAAGAACGGAGCACAGACTGTAGCAGAAATTGCTGAGGAACGTAAGGTATCAGGAAGGAATATGTATAAACAAAATGCAGTTGTTGATCATTGCTGTATGTAACAAAAGGTATCAATGCTTGCCCTCATTGCTTATCTTTTGGGAGACCTGCCGTTGTGCATTCTCCCCCTTGCTATATTGCTTGAGAATAAACTGCCTCTGACATGTTGCAACCAACCTCCGAGTGAGGACTCGTTTTTCTCCCACATCCGAAACACACGTTTGATACTTCACACACTATCTTTAGTAGAGAAAAATAGAAATAAATAAAATCTGCTTACACAGACACACTGTGTTACAGCCATTATCTCCTCTATCTTAGTCAATTGTTTTTCACTAAAAATTCACATATGTAATTTTATCATATGTGATTAAGGTTTTTTTTTCTTTTTTATTAAGAAAGGGAATTAATTTTTCTAATTCTTTTGGCATTTATGTTTACCGACCACAATCATGTATGTGACTCACTAACATTTGACTCCATCATTGCTGTTGGTATCATAGTTGGAACTGCAGTTATTTCCATACAAATTTTAAGTTAATTTACAGATATAACTAAAAATACAATTTGAAAATAAGCGACCTTCATCTGCCCACTGTCTAGTGTTCTGTGCTTAGCTAATGTTTTTGAAACTGGAATTACTAAAGTGAGTACAAGCTACAGTTCCATTCTAGGAGAATACTATTATTTGATTGTACCACTTTACATAATGAATGATAAAGCACAATATGATAATAACAGTAATGCTAATTACTCCAGCCAGTACAGGTTAGGCAGTTTAGAACTCACTACTCAGAGAATTCAATGTGAGCACAAGAGAGAAATAAAATTATGAAATGCAGAGACCAGTGAAAAAACTCAAATAACGGCACTTTGAAAGAATAAAATTACAGAGCATATATGTGCATTGCAGGAAGTAACAACAAGAAACAACAGCAATATAAGTATATGTTGGGTGGGGTGAGTGTGAAAGAGACAGTGTGTGTGACCTGCGGGTGTGTGTGAGTTGGGGAGTGGGTGCGAGACCACATGCTGCCCCTTTAAGAGAGCAGCTCTTAGCAGTCTGAGGAAAGCTCCTTCAGACACAGCAGTAGACATCAGCACTGTCCCACTCTCCGTGAGCCCTGTCCCCCCACCCCACCTGCTCTGCGGAGATGGGTACATTATGGGGGCAGGGGACAGCCTGACATCAGAGCCCCTCCCCCTGCTCCTTACAGCAGACAGGAAGCTCCCAGGAGCAGCTGCCCGGGGCGGCTCCAAGGCAGGGGGCAGGAGCCACAGGGCTGCAGAGGCCAGCAGGGGGAGGGGCACCCCTGATCCGGAGGCACCTCTGTGACGTTACTCTCCATCATGCTTTATAAAAATATGTGTATAACTGTGAATATAATGTAACTGGAATGTGCTTTATGCAAAAGGTCTCTTGTAAGGTATCATTACAAAGCTTATAATCTACTCAGTGTGTTCCTTCCTTTGTACAAATACATCATTCTTGTACCTGAATCTAGGAATATGCAGCATAACTCTAAGGTCCTATTGTAATTATGAAAAGTGTGGGCCATTAATGGTGGTTTGAAATCTTAATGGCTCCCATTGACTAGGACAATTGACTCTAGATGCTCTGTTTATCTGCAAGTCTCCACTGCATCCTTGCAGGCCAGTCCTGGAGGAATGGAGGGGGGCTCACAAGACATGTGATCATGTCACCTGAACTGGAATCCATCTTTAACCTGGTGCTTTTCCAGTTAGAAGGAGGGGTGGGGACACAGAAAGACAAAAGATTCCCACCTTGTGCCGAAGATATAAAAGGGGGTGGAACAGAACAAAGGGGGCTGGAGCTAACAAGAATTGAACCAGGGGAAAGGATTGGGCCCAAACTAGGAAGGAGTCTAGTCTGTGAAAGAAGCTTATTGGAACATAGCTGAGGGTGAGTTTTACCTGTATTCAGTTTCTTGATGTATTAGAGTTAGACTTGTGTGTTTTGTTTTATTTTACTTGGTAACTTACTTTCTTCTGTCTGTTATTCCTTGAAACCACTTAAATTCTATCTTTTATACTTCATAAAATCACTTTAGTTTATTCATTAACCCAGAGTTAGTGATTTATACCTGGGGAGCAAACAGCTGTGCATATCTCTCTATCAGTGTTATAGAGAGTAGACAATTCACGAGTTTACCTTTTATAAGCTTTATACAGGGTAAAACAGATTTATTTGGGGTTTGGATCCCATTGGGAACTGGGTGTCTGGGTACTGGAGACAGGAGACAGGAGCATGTGCTCAGCTTTGGGGGCGTGGTTCAGACCCTGGGTCTGTGTTGCAGCAGGCTAGCATGTCTGGCTCAACAAAGCAGATTTTTGCAGTCCCAAGTTGTCAGGGAAAATGGGCTCTGAGGCAGTGTCAGCACATCAGGTGACAGTCCCAAGGGGGTCTCTGTGACCGAACTCATCACAGCCCCAGTCGCCCATGGCTAAGGCCGGTCCTGGATGACTTTGTTTTTTCAGTGATGACCGCAAGGCGTCCAGATACCCCAGTGACGAGCGCAGGACGATACCCTCTAGAGCAGTGGCTCTCAAATTGTGGATCAGGACCTCAAAGTGGGTCACGACCCCATTTTAATGGGGTCACCAAGGCTGGCTTAGACTTCCTGTAGCCCGGGATCAAAGCCCAAGCCTCACTGCCTGGGGTTCCAATGGGCTCAGACTTTGATCCCCCCTCCTGGGGTTGTGTAGTAATTTTTATTGTCAGAAAGGGGTTATGGTGGAAGAACAGAGCAGACCAGGTGATGCTAGCTACTGATCCCTGCAAGACAATGCAGTTACCACAAAGTCAGATCTTAACATGAAAGCAAGTGTTCGGTCTTTGAGAAATGCTGAATCGATTGTGTTTGTCTTTCTGTTACAGTGGCACCTACTACGTCCTTGGATTGCTCCAAACGCAGCAGAATCCTTCGTTTCTAGACATGTCTGAGAATCATAGAAACTGTAAACTTCGAAATAGGAATAAAACTCACTTTTCATTTCCAAATGTTTTTCAAATTAGGAAGAGCAATTGTGATCAGGAATCAAGATACACTCCACTGGAGATGCAGGATTGTAATTAGCACATGCCAAAAGAAATCGATACCTGTGCTATGCCATGACACTTTTTAAAATGACTTATAAACCCCTGGCTGGCTTGGAATGATTCATCCCCTGTTAAATTTCCAAATTTTGTCGCTTGGGCTTGAAGAATTGGCCCACTTAGCAGCATTCCTTTCAGCCTTTCCTGAGCAAACCATGTGCATATGGCTTTGTCTATTGTGGGTTTTGCTGAACAGCGCACACGTTTTCCCTTAAGCCCCGTGGCAGAATCGATATTTTGTACAAAGCCATTCAGTATAGATTAGTTTTTTAGCCATCCTCGGAGAGTAGATTCGGCAATCCCAATATCTTTTGAAACTTTGGCCTGGGTTTCTCCGCTATTTACTCACTCTATTGCAGCTAGCTTTTCTTCTACAGTGTAGGAACGCTGACGCTTGCCCTCTGCCCTCTAGCGTGACAATGACTAAGTGTGCATGATCCCTCTTTACGAATATTGGTAAAGACGTACAACACGTTTCTGCTCCACACTTCCTGTCGATTTCTGTGTCAGTGAGTTAATGAGCAAATCTGTAGCGCTACATAGCAAGTTCCTGTACCACGTGTTAATGAGTCTCGCATGTTACATAGGTAGCACTGGAAAGCACGGCGCTACCGCGCGTTAAGCGGATTTGCACGTAAACAGGTCTGTACTGTACATACACACACGCGCACACACACACACACACACACATATATATATACAGAGAGAGAGAGTACATATAGACAGTGCACACACACATACACTGATATATACATACATTGACTATTATTTTAGGATATATTTTACATAATGATGCTAATTATGTTTCATTTCTTGTATTAAACTCCCAGGCCCCGGGCTTTCTTGACTCCGCATGGTCCCTGGGAGGACCCCCCTTCAGTGTGACAACCCTTCTCGGGGTCACACACACTCTAGGGGGTTAAGACTTGGGCTCCAGCACCTCCTGGAATGGCACCTCCCCGAGCCTTCAGCCTGCCTGTGTCTCACCGTCAGGGAGTCCCCTACCTCTGGTCACCCGCGGCCTCCACCCCCAGAGGGAGCAATGCCCCCCGATCTCTATCGTTCAGTGACTCTCAGCCAGCGTAACGCAGGAGGCTTATTGAATGTCTGAACCCAGCACAGGCAGTTCTCAGGGCCCTCGGGCCTGGCCAGTCTCAACACCGTCCAGCTGGGTCTGACCCCGTCCAGGTAGTTCAGGCCCCTCTTTGTCCCAAGTCCAGAAGCGACATCCTTCCAGCCGAGCTCCCCCACCCGCCCCGCCTCCACCCTTTGTCTTTGTTCCTGGGCAAACAGGTCACCTGAGTCCCCTCTCTTCCTTCCTTTGTTCTCTGACTGGCCAGAACAAGCTGCCTTCCTGGGCCATCTCTCCTCTGGCCTTTGTCCTCCCACGGGCCAGAACCGGCTGGCTCCCAAGATGGGCTGGGCCTCCGGCTCACCTGTTGCTAAGTTCTACAGTGTCCAGGCCGATGTCCATGGTCCAGGCTGTTAGGCGAGGTCACACCTGGCCCTCTGCAACCACAACCCCCCTCTCCCACCACCTCATTACACATGCAGCACACAGGGAAACTGAGGCACAGACAGTATTCATGCAAATCACTAACAAAATCCCCCACTTCGTCACAGGCTGTTTTTAAAATAGAAGTTTCATAAAAACTAATCACAGTATTTTTTGAATTTTAAAAAGATTTCACAGAGAACATGGCCATTTAAAACTAATGATCACAAAAAATATCCCACATTTTTCAATTCCTGCCCCATGTTTTAAAATATTTTCAGGACACTGAAAAAAACAGACTTTTGAATTATTAAGATAGATAGATAGATAGATAGATAGATAGATAATGACTGGTAATTAACCCTTGCCCTGCCATATCTGTAAGAGACGGACCCCAGTCACCATGATCTTCAGAAATGTAAGATTTCGATCTTGATTTGTCGGTTACAAGGTTTCCCAGTGAATCACTTTTTTCCCTACATCTCAACTTGTTAATTCACAAGACCCAGGAAAGACACACAAGTCATATACTGAGCTCAATACAATGCAGAAATATCCCTTGCTCAGCACTGAGATGCGGCCACCTCTGGGGTAGGGTGTGGGGGCTGTTTATACAGGGACCCCTCGGC
>NW_020704943.1:0-7833 GCF_002925995.2 Terrapene triunguis
CCAATACTTCTGTTAGTCTTAAAGGTGCCACAGGACCCTCTGTTGCTTTTTACAGATTCAGACTAACACGGCTATCCCTCTGATACTTGATCCCAAACCCTTGTGTATCTCAACACCGTTCAAGAAGTCCTTGTATAAACAGTCCCAGCACCCCACCCCAGAGGCAGCCATATCTCAGCACTGGGGAGAGGTCCCTCTGTAAACAGACCCCATGAACCAGGCCACATTCAGCTGTGTCTCAGATCTTAAATCGAAGGACGGTGTCTATGGTGGGCCGTGGAATCCAGCTGCTTCTCCTGATCCAGCCGATAACCCGGGTCCCATCACAAGGGATTCCCCAGACTCAGTGACCCGGGACCTGGGAGGGGTTTGAGGAATTGAGAGACAGAGAATAAAAGAGACTCTAGAGGGGAAGGACCCCTGGTCCCACTCCCACTCCCCAGAGCCAACCTGGAGCAGATTGGAGCCAGGGACCCCTACAGGAGAAAGGCCCCATGCCCCATTCCCTCCACCCCAGCCAGTCCCCCTGCGGTGGGGCAGAAGCTGGCTGTCCCTGGGAGCAGGCCTCTGTCTGTGACAATCTCCCTCTTGCATCAATGGCACCGAGATCTCCAGCCACTGGAAAAGGCTTCTGCAAGACATTCTAGGGCCAGAATCACACGCTGACTTCCCCTTCCTGTCTTGAAATCTCACATCTCGCCACAGCCCACGCGCTGACACTCGCGCCCTCTCCGTCCCAGGCAGGTCTTCACTCGCACCCGGCTCTTCAAATTGGAGTCAGGATTCGCTAGCTGTCCTAACCGGGCACCTGCTGTTCCAGTGCACTGTTCCCAGACACCCCACCCCAGAGGCGGACGCATCTCAGCTCTGGGTGAGCAACCTCTGCACAGTGTCGCTGTGTGGCTGTTCCCCAGCTGCCCCGCCTGGAGGTGGCTGCATCTCAGCTCGGGGTGAGTGATTAGCGTCTGCAGCATGTACAATATGATAAGAGGTGTGAGCTGCTAGTATTCAAATATTAAAAGAAGTAATGAAGGGATAGAGCTGGGACAGGTGGCTGGGAGCCAGGACTCCTGGGTTCCATCCACGGCTCTGGGAGGAGAGTGAGATATAGAGGGTCTCGAAGCCAGGACTCCTGGGTTTTGTCCCTGTCTCTGGGAGGGGAGCAGGGTCTAGTGGGTTAGAGTGTGGGTTGGAGGCAGGGAGTCAGGACTCCTGGGCTCTATCCCAGCTCTGGGAGGAGAGTGAGGTGTAGAGGGGCTCAGAGCCAGAAATGCTGGGATCTAGTTCCAGCCCCATAAGCAATATGCAGCCTCCCCCCGTTGCAGGGAAGCCACAGGGAGCCCCAGCCAGAAGGAGGGGAAGTTGGGCAGGATGCTGGTGATGGGGTTCCTGAGAGAGCATCTCCCCCAACCCCCTCCTGTCTGCACCCACTTCTACTTTCACATTCCCGTGCATGCCGCTTCCCCAGGCTCCGAGTCACAAACCCGGGAGAACCCAGGCTGCAGGATCGGAGACCCAGGCTCCGTGCACCCCTCTGCAGGTCTAGGGCTGAGTGGAACTAGGGTGGGGGAGGGAGCTTGATGGTCTGTGGCAACTGGCATGGTCCTCAATCCCGACCCGCAGCCCTTTGCGATCCCAGCCCTCGCTCCCTGCCCCCACAGCTATGAGGGTGCCCTCCAGCCCAAGCAGTGTCCCGCCACAGGGCTCCCCGACCATGGGGATCCCACTGGAGGTGTTGGCTCTGGGGGCCACGTACAGCAGGGGGTTCCCCAGCTCTCATCTCTCAGCCTCCTTCCCGAGAACACCTGAGGGCATCAGAGGAATGTGGGAAATGGAACTCCTGGGGGTTTCCCCTTCCCTGTATGGGTAATTTTGGGCGGCAAGGAGGGCAGATACCCCAGGTTGAGCACATATGTGCAAACTTCTCACCCATAGTCCAACTGCGCTCACTCCATTACCCCCTATGGAGTTGGGTCAGCACAAAGTGTGGGGAGTGTGGCCCCCCAGGGATGGGGATGGAGTATGGATCTCTGCAGGCCAGCCCCTTCCCCTCCAGCCCTGGGCAATGGGGCCCGTCCCACCCTGCTCTGGCAGGGGATGGTGCATGGGCCATGGGGGATCCAAGCTGAGACCCACCCAGCTCACTGCAGTGGATGGGGTAGGGGCAGGCAGAAGTGAGAGGCCCATCCCATTTAACAGGAAAAGACGGGGGAGTGGAAGGTGTGAGTGGCCCAATTCACATGTGAGGAGGGGAACGTAGGGAGTGGTCCCTACCATTCTCACAAGAATGAAGAGGATGGAGGATCCGTAACACTGACAAGGAGGAGTGTCCCAGCTGCAGAAGGAGCAGGGTGGAGCGGGGGAGGGGGAAGGCAGCTGTGGGGCAGGGAGGGCAGCATTAGCGCCCCCCTGTCTGCAGAGGGGGGAGCCATGAGCTCTCTGCAACACCCCCACCCCAGGGATGATTTACCCACATCCAGTTCCACTGGGTACCTGCAGAACCAGCCCCTCACCGTGTGGGGGTGACACCATCACTGGGGGGGGGGGCTGAGCCAACGGGCTGCAAAGAACAGGGTGTTTGGAGGCAAATCACAAATCTGTGGATTTTAAAAGCCAATTTCAGGATTTTGAAACCTTTTTCAGCCAAGCACATGATTCTTAGAGGAAATCTCAGGATTTATTAGTGAATTTCGGAAGGGGGGGGTTGCCGATGTCATGACATTCACATTAAATCTCGGGATTTTTTAGCAAATCCTGGAATCACAGGTCCACAGGTGAGAAGGGACCTCAGGGGTCACCTAGTACAACCCCTGCCAAGGTGTAGGATTGGTTGGGTCTAACCCATCCAGGCTGTCCAGCCTCCTCTCGAAACCCTCCAGGGAAGGACCTTTCATGACCTCCATGGGTGTCTGGTCCATTGTCCGACCAGCTAGGGAGTTTTCAATGATTTTTAATCTCAGTTGACTCTACTGTAGTTTGAACCTGTTGCCCCTCGTCCTGCCCTGTGGGGTGAGAGATAACAATCTTCTTGATGGCAGCCTTTCCAATATTTGCAAACCGCAATAATGTCCCCTCCCACCCCGCCAATCTCCTTTCCAAACTAACCATGCCAAGTTCCTTCTGGCTGTGCCCCTAGGGCTTCCATGCCACCCCTTTCATCATCTTTATCCCTCACCTCTGGACCTTTTCCAGTTTCTCTACATCCTTTCTATACATTGGTGGCCAAAACTGGACACAGTCCTCCAGCTGAGGCATAGAGTGATACTGTCACCTCCCGTGACTTGCATGCTCTGCCTCTGTTCATGCAACCTGAAATTGCCTTTGCTTTTTTGCAACAGCATCGCATTGCTGACTCATGTCATGGCTGTGATCCGCCACAACTCCCAGCTCCTTCTCAGCAGTGCTACTGCCAAGCCAGTTCTTTCCCATCCTGTATTTGTGCATTTGTGTTTTCTTCCCTAAATGGAGCATCTTCCATTCGTCCTTCATGAATTTCATTGTGTCCTCTACAGCCCAATTCGCCAATTATCAATATTCCTCTGAATTTTAGCTCCATCTTCCAAAGTGTTGGCAACCCCCACTAGCTTTGTGTCATCTGCAGATTTGATCAGTCTGCTCCCTAGTCCTACATCCAGGTCATTGATAAAGATGTTAAACAACACGGGACCCAGAACAGATCCCTGTGGAACCCCACTTGAGACGTCCCTCCAATCCCACGTCATTCCATTAACAGTTACTTCTTGTTGGTGGTTGTTTAACCAGTTCTGTATCCACTTAATAGTAGTTCCACCAAACCCACATTTCTCCATAAAAATGGCCATATTGGGTGAGACCAAAGGATAATCTAGCTCAGTATCCTGTCTTCCGACAGTGGCCAGTGCCAGGTGCCCCAGAGGGAATGAACAGAACAGGTAATCAACAAGTGATCCATCACCTGTCGCCCATTTTATAGACCTCTATCATAGCCCCCCTTAGTCGTCTCTTTTCGAAGCTGAACAGTCCCAGTTTTATTAATCTCTCCTTTTATGAAAGCTGTTCCACACCCATTATCAGTTTTGTTGCGCTTTTCTGAGCCTTTTCCAATTCCAGTTTGCGATAGGGCCGCCAGAACTGCACGCAGTATTCAAGATGTGGGTGTACCATGGATTTATATAGAGGCAATATGATATTTTCTGTCTTATTAGCTATCCCTTTCTTAATGATTTTGATGGCCACTGCGCCTTGAGTGGGTGTTTTCAGAGAACTATCCATAGTGATTCTCAGATCTCTTCCTTGAGCAGTATCAGCTAATTTGTACCCCATCACTTTATATGTATTGTTGGGATTATGTTCCCCAATGTGCATAACTTTGCATTTATTGACATTGAATTTCATCTGCCATTTTGTTATCCAGTGACCCAATTTTGTAAGATCCCTTTGTAGCTCATCGCAGTCAGCTTTGTACTTAACTCTCTTGAGTAGTTTTGTATCATCTGCAAATTTTTCCACCTCACTGTTTACCCCTTTTTCTAGATCATTTATGAACATGTTGAACAGCACTGGTCCACATACAGAATGCTGGTGGACACCACTATTTACCGCTCTCCACTCTGAAAATTAGCCATTTATTACTACCCTTTTAACCAATTACTGATCCGGGAGAGGACCTGCCTACTTATCCCATGGCACCTTACCTTGCTTAAAAGCCTTTTGGGAGGAAACTTGTCAAAGGCTTTCTGAAAATCTAAGTAAATGGACTAGGTCACCCTTGTTCACATGCTGTTGACTCCCTCCAAAAATTGCTAGTAGTTTAGCGAGCCATGATTTCCCTTTACAAAACTGGAGGTTTTATACATTGCTCTAGTAGCTTTCCATCTTTTGAGATCAGGCTGACTGGCCGATAGTTCCCCGGCTCCTCCTTTTTCCCTTTTTAAAGATGCCCACTCTGTTAGTCCTTCTCCCGTCTTCTGAGACCTCTCCTGGCATCCATGAATTTGCAAATATTGTTGCCAGCGGCTCCAAGATTTCTTCGACTAATTCCTTCAGCACCCTGGGTTGAACAGCTTCCTGCCCCACTGATCTGAATTCATTCAGATTGATCGGAACATCTCTGACGTGTTCTTTACTTATCCTGATCCGCAGCGTTTCCCCTTTGTTGTCCGTGGTAACTTCACTGGTCGCACGCTCACATGTTGTTTTTTTGTGGGAAGACTGAAGCAAAGCAGACACGGAGCAGCGCTGCCTTCCCACCATCTTCTGTCACCAGATCAGGATTTTCTGGCCGATCTCATGATTCTTAGAGAAAATCTCATTTTTTTTCACCCATTTAAGGATTTTTTTAGCCCACAATCTCTCAGGAAAGTCTGGTGATTTGGGGTTTTCTGTGTTGGGGGGAGGTCACTGCGCTGCCAGCAGCCCCAGATCAGCCCCCTTCAGAGCCCAGCATTACTGACGGTCCCCCAGGCAGATCTGCATCCCCAGACAGCCTCTGCTCTCACACTTCTCACCCCCCATCTGTCTCTAGGTCTGTCCCAGCCAGACGCCCCAGCCATGGGCAGAGCACTGATGCCACACCATGACGTTGGGGAAAGGGAGCTCCCGCCTCAGGGCCCGCTCTGGAGAGCAGGGGGTCCTGCCACGCTGAGGGTCCTGATCCTCGCCCTGCTCTGGAGGGGTAAGTAAGCAGCCGCTGGAGCCCCAGTGCAGGGGGAAGGGCAGAAACTGCATTAAGCAGTGCCAGGTCTGTCCCAGAATGTGAAAGGGAGACTGGCCAGAGGGGGAGGGAGCCCAGTGCCCCAGTGTGGTGCTAGGGGGGCACTGAGCGACAGGGAGCGGACAGGAGGCTCCATGTAGGGAGGAATGAAAACTAAATGGAATGAGAATTGGTCAAGGACCCAGGGCTGGGCTCACATGGGGCTGTCAGTCGGGCGTGAGGGGCACTGATAGACCTCGAGGGGGGGTTGAGCTCAGGGCTGGGCTCGTAGGGGACTGCAGGTCGGGAGTGAGGGGAACCTGCAGTGCTGGGGGGTGCCGCTCAGGGTTGGTCTCTGCTCTCTATGTGTCCTACTTCCATCCCTCCCCATCCCCTGCAGGGTCCCTGTCCCAGCCACCTGGATTTACCCTGGCGGTGCCGCAGTCGGTGTCGGTGCAGGAGGGTCTCTGTGTTCTCGTCCCCTGCACCTTCACATACCCAGCCTCACTTGACACAGACAATCTCTCGGCCCAGCTATACGTAAAATGGTACAAGGATTCTGATAATGTGCGCCAGGATTGTCCTGTGGCCAGCAGTCTCTCCAGCGGGGGCGTGTCTCAGGAGACCCAGGGCCGGTTCCGGCTGATGGGGGATCCAGCGCACGGCGACTGCTCCCTGCAAATCAATGATGCCCGACGGACGGATGCGGGGAAATATTTCCTTAACATCGACAAAGGCACGTTAGATCACACTTACCACTCCAATTCCGATGGCACTGCCCCTGAGCTTACGATCTCTGTGCCAGGTAAGAGCAGCTGCAGTCACTGCTTGTGAGGGTTCCCCCCACTCTGAACTCTGGGGTACAGATGTGGGGACCCGCAGGAAAGACCCCTTAAGCTTATATTCTACCAGCTTAGGTTAAAAACTTCCCCAAGGCACAAATTCCTCCCCTTGTCCTTGGACGGTATTGCTGTCACCACCAAATGTTTTATAGAAAAATTCAGGGCAGGGTAACTTGGAATCCCTATCCCCCCAAAATATCCCCCCAAGCCCCTTCACCCCCTTTCCTGCGGAGGCTTGAGAATAATATACCAACCAATTGGTTAACAATGTGAGCACAGACCAGACTCTTTTTAAAACACAGAGGATTCCCCTCTGGCTCAGCTTCACAGTTACAAAAACAGGAATCAAACTACCTCTGTAGCATAGGAAAATTCACAAGCTAAAACAAAAGATAACCTCACACCTTTCCTTGCCTACTTACAATTTCTGTGGGTTTAGATCTATTATTACAGGTATATTTGCAGGAGATGTTGTACCTGCTTGGTCTCTCCCTCCGTCCAGAGAGGGAACAACAGAGACAGCAACAAACAAATCCTCCCCCCACCCGCACAGATTTGAAAGTATCTTCTTTCCTCATTGGTCCTTCTGGTAAGGTGCCAACTAGGTTATTTGAGCGGATTAATCCCTTACAGGGAAGGCAATTTAGTACAGCTGCCAAAGAGGGATTTTATGCTACTACATACAGAAAGTTGTTCCTCTTCCCTCTATATTTATGACACCGCTCATCAGCCCCCCTGAGCCAGCCAGTCCCCGTCCTGGGGCCGGATCGGACCCGGCGCCCCTAAAGGGCAAATGCCCCATGTCCCCGAGTGATTCTCTCTCCTCTCCCCATGTCTCAGAGTTGACAGAGGAGCCACAGATCCAGATCTCGCCGGCGCGGGGGCTGACAGAGACGTTGCTGGCCGGGGAGCCGGTGACTATGAACTGCACAGCCCCTGGGCGCTGCTCCGGGTCCCCTCCCCAAGTCACCTGGACGGGGCCGTTCAATGACACAGCTCGGAATGTCTCAGCCCAGCTGGCGAACGGCACCTGGGCCCACAGCTCCGAGCTCAGCTTCACACCCGGCCTGGGAGACAATGGCACAGAGCTTGTCTGCACCGTCACCTACAGCTCAGCACAGGGACCTTCCACCAGCAGAACTATCCGGCTCCACGTAGGCTGTGAGTGACCCACCCAGCCCCTCCATGCCGGCCCCAAACTCCCTATGCTGGGATCCCCACCCCTGGGCTCCCCAGCCCTGCTCTCCAGCCCCTCCCCGAACTGAGCCCTGTTCTGGGATACCCACCCCGCACCATGCACCCTCAGCCAATTCTACTCCA
>NW_020704944.1:0-5489 GCF_002925995.2 Terrapene triunguis
TGTAATTAGGTAAGCTCCGGGGGGAAACGGGCCCTATTTGGCCAACAAACTGGCGACTCCGCCGGGACTTCTCTCCCTGTGGAGGACACTGACCGGCGACCGAAGGCGATTCCGAGGAGTGGCCACCTCGAGCTGTTGGTTTGCTCGGGCCTCGGGTCGTCACAATCGGTCGGGGCGGCTGTGTCCTCTCTAAAGAGAACTCCTAACGACACGGAGATAAGACGGTACCAGAAGAAGGGGAAGGTCCAACAGCCGGACGCGGCCACTCCAGGCGGTAAGTGCGTTTACCTCTTGGGTTTGAGGGATAACGCCCCCGCAGTGTAAATTGGGCCCTTTGGGTAATCCCTGTGTGGGAAGGTATTGTAGATGGACAAATGTTTTGTGGTTATGATAACAAAACAGGCAATGTTTAATGAATAATTTCACTAACTTTCCTAGTCTGTGGGCCGTACTGGACAATTACTGGGACGTAGAAAAGCCCCAGGGCTTGTTTTTATTCTTGGCAGGGGTACTGTTTTTCTTCATACTAATGATATGCTGGAAACCAAAATTGTAAAAACCAGGTCTAGGACTTAAACCGACTCTAGCCGCACCGAGACTCCTGCGAGGGGAAACCCCGTGACCAGGATATCTTGATCGCAAGGGGGGTCGGTTGAACCCGTGACCAGGTTTAATTAGACACGAGCATAATGGGGTCCGGACAAAGCACATATGCTGGGACACCCTTGGAATGTATGTTAACATATACGTTTATGGTGTTAAGAAATAGGACTGATATTTTGCTCAAGTGCCATTTGACTCTGACAGGCTCGGTAGTAACGGCTGCTAAACCCCAGAACCCTCCCACTGTTGTAATGCCAGAATCGGTGTCCCCTTCCGCTCCTTCACCCCCACAGGCTTTAGAGAGTACCGCCCCCCCCTTGGTGGGATTGTATCCGTTGATTACTGAGAGTGTGGTAGCCCGTCCAGGAACACAGGATCTTATGTCATGTTGCTTTTAACATCTGGCTGCTTTTAAGGCAGAGGCAGGAGAATTCTCAACGAATCCAAGCAAGTTCATTTCTATCTTTGAAGGTTGTCTAGCTAGCCATAAGCCTCACGAGGGAGGACTCGGGTAGCCTTATGAGTAAGAATGTTTAAGGGAAGAGACCAGGAAGGGTGGGGGCTAGTTGAGAAACCCACCCTCCTAGCTAAATTGGTAGTGAAAAAAAAGCCGGTGCCCATGGAAGGGACGGTTCAGCAAGAAAAGCAGGATCGGGCCCAAGCGGGCAGGCAACAGACAGAGAGATTGGAAAACAGGTTGGAAACTTTGAGGGCATAGTGGAAGGAAAAGAGTAAGTAATTATAAGCATGGGGATTTCAAATCCCCAGGACAATAATTGGAATGGTAAAATCTGAGTTCATTGGGTGTCGTTTTGGGAGACAAGCAAGTGATTTAAGAAAAGAGAGTGAGAAGTTAACTCTGTAGTTGCTAGAGGGAATCAAGCAGTGAAACTTGGTAGGAATGTCTGTAAGTAATCCAGGCAAGAGGTTATTTAAGTGGAATTATTCAACTATGAATACGTTAGTCTAATTTGCTGAAGAACACTCCTGCTGTATACAATCTGTGTTTTATAAGTTTGAGATGAATTGGTATTGTTTTAAAGTTGTAAAACTGAGAATACTTTTGCCAGACAGAGGAAACTAGTGTTGTTTAAGGTATTTAGCATTTAATCCTTAAGGTGACTTAACGCTTTACAAGATTTAAAATGTTTTAACTAAAGACCAAAGGTTGTGGCTGCAGCAGGGTAGTCAAAGCCAGGAAAATAAAAGATTTGAATTTGTTTTTGAGTAACAAAATAGCAAATAAAAGATCTGGTAAAGAGAGAGAAGGCATTTAAGGTTTAAAAAGGGAAAGCTATTAGACACTAGAGGTTGTACAGAGTGAAATCCTCAGAAGTGAGTGTGCTTGTCCTGGTTTGTTACATCAAAGCTTTGCACAGAAATTATGTTACTGGAAAGGGATGGCAATGAGTATGTGTTAATGGTTAGAGAAAAGGTGTATAAGTGAAGAGTAGAAGGTTCCTTTGGAAGTTAGAAGAAGCCGAGAAAGGGAGAAGAGGAAAAAGCACAGAATGAGTTAACTGAGAGGAAAATACAGCTGGCCTCAGTCTAAGGACATTGTTCATAGCCAAGACTTTGCTGACAACCAAGAAAAAGGGGGGGCCTGAATGTGCCCAAGCAACTGAGATCTGCAAAATACTGCAAGGCGTAATGAGGATAACAGAAGGGTTAACAGGCAGTTTTGCTGGATAGTATTGGCTCAAGGATTTAAAAATTCCCCCACTCTGTTCGGACAGGCTTTGGCCAGAGACTTGGAGGAGTGGGATAATTTAGACAAAGCCCTCTTGCTGTAATATGTAGATGACTTGCTAATTGCTGCTGTGGATCTAATCCCTTGTCTCAGAGCTACTGTGAGTCTCCTAAACTTTATTGGACTGCGAGGATACAGGGTATCTCAAAGCAAAGCCCAAATTGCTCTTTCAGAGGTTCAATATCTGGGATTTCACATCAGGCAGAATATGGATTCCAGAGTTTGGACTGTGGGCTAAACCTCTGTATGAATGTGTTAAGGAAGCGGATCATGACCCCTTTCACCGGTCCCCAGAAGCGGACAGGGCATTTCAGCTATTAGGTGCCTGGAAGCGTCCTGTGGCATACTTTTTTAAACAACTGGATCAAGTTTCAAAGGGATGGCCAGCCTGTTTGAGGGCGGTCGCAGCTACTGCTCTAGTGCTTGGGGAAGCGGAGAAACTGACACTGGGAGGAACTGTGCAGGTGTATATGTTCCCCATATGGTCCGAGCCTTGCTGGACACTAAGGGTGGTCTTTGGCTCACACAGGCTCGGGTTGCTCGGTACCAGGCGAAGCTGTTAGAGAATCCTGAAGTCACCCTACAGATCTGTCCCTCCCTTAATCCAGCTACACTGCTACCAAAGATAGAAAAGCAGGAACATGACTGTTTAGAAATCATAAATGTTCAGTATTCTAGCCGCCCAGATCTAAAAGATCAGCCACTCCCAAATGTTGACTTGGAATGGTATACAGATGGAAGTAGTACTGTTGTGGATGGGCAAAGGGGGGCTAGTTATGCTATTGTGTCTCTTCATGATACCGTGGAAGCTAAGAGTTTACCGGCAGAAACATCTGCCCAGCTTGCTGAACTAGTGGCCCTGACCCGTGCCCTTGAGCTGGCAAAAGACAAATGGGTTAATATTTTTACTCATTCAAAGTATGCTTTTGGGGTATTGCATGCTCACGCCGGCTTTTAGAAGCAGTACAACTCCCCTCAGCAGTAGCAGTGGTACATTGCAAAGCCCATCAGAGGGAAGATCAAGATGTAATCGAGGGCAATGCCAGAGCAGACAAGGAAACTAAGCGAGCTGCTATCCTGAAATCACCAACAGAGGAGAATGCCCAAATGCATGCCCTCATCCCATCAGTGGGTGAGCTTGCAGCCCCTCAGTACTCCCAAGAGGACAGAAACCTGGCTGACAGTCTCGGTCTCCAGGAAAAGGAGGGATGGCTTTATTCCACAGAGGGAAAAATCCTCCTGCCCAAGGGCCTGATTCAACCAATGTTGCAGAAACTGCATCAAACCACACACGCAGGCAGAGAGGCTCTTATCCAGCTCATGAATAAATATTTTCTAACCTCTGGACTTAAACCACTAACATCACAGGTACAAGCTGAATGTTTAATCTGCCAAAAGAATAACCCTCGACCAGGAGTAGCAGTGCCACCAGCCACCCTGGAACCTACCCCAGGCCCAGGATTGGTGTGGCAAATAGACTTTACTGAGTTTCCCAGGACTCAAGGGTACAGGTACCTTCTCGTCTTAGTGGATCGATTCAGCGGGCGGCCTGAAGCCTTCCCATGTCGCAACAACACTGCCAAGACAGTGGCTCTTAAGTTTGTTAAGGAGATCATTCCTCGCTTCGGCCTTCCTCAGTGGATGGAATCTGATAATGGAACACACTTCACATCTCAAGTGGTTCAAAAGATATCAAGTGCTCTGCAGATCCCCTGGAAACTCCACACACCCTGGCGACCATAAGCCAGTGGAGTAGTGGAACGCACAAATCAGACACTCAAGCGACACCTCTCAAAGGTCTGTCAGGAGGCATCTCTTAAGTGGCCTGATGCCTTGCCCTTTGTGTTACTTCGCATTCGTGCTCTCCCTAAGGGTAGGATAGGACTTAGTCCCTTCGAGATTATGTTTGGAAGAGCATGGCCTATGAATGGTACCCCAGTTCTGGCAGGGGAATGGGAAGTGGGGTATGGTTTCTTGTCTCAGTACATGTGCCCTCTGTCTGCTGTTCTTTCTTTTCTTCACAGGCACATCAAAGATTCACAGCCTCTTTTGTTGGATACTCCGGTCCACTCCCTGCAGCCTGGTGACTCCGTTCTCGTGCGGACCTGGACGGACGAGCCTCTCCAAGAGAAGTGGAAGGGACCCCACACCGTCCTGCTTGTCACCCATACAGCGGCAAAGGTCGAAGGACACAAGAACTGGATTCATCACTCTCGACTGAAAGCAGTGCCCATTCCTGAACAGTGGACTGTCCAGCCTGCGAAGAAGACTGCTAACGACTATTTGGGACTTAAGCTGTTATTCAAAAGACAGTAAGGATCACTGGGAATGTGTTGTGATCTCTCTGAACAGTCACAGCATACTCCCCACAAGAACCCTGAGCATTGGTTTTATTTTCTCACAGAAAGCCGACCTGGTCTATGTATTTGGTCTTGTTATTTTTTTGACTTGTTTAGTGTCAATAATTTTTGTTATCCTCTGGGTATTTGGGTTGTGGTAATTATAATATAGGTTTAGGTTTAGGGTCTCTCACAGCCTCTCTTTTTATCACAGAGGCAATTCTTCTGTTATCTATTGTTTTATCCACATTGTATGCAGGATGAGGAGCCATCCCTGCAAATATGGCTATCAATATCTATGAGGTCCTGAAAATTGCCTTTGCCCATGAGTTCTCTCTCTCCAACTGTTGAATATGTGCCCAGACTCCCCATCATTTAGCGGGATTGCCCTGGAGAGTAGTACCCCAAAATTGGTCAGACTATTGTCAAAGGTGGATGGTTACTAGCAGTAGCACCTCTGACAATTTAAGTTTGCCAATGATACCCTGGCCATAGAAAAAAGCATAAGTTCTGAGCTGTACCAGCTTTGACTGCTGGCTTTGCAGAACCGTCAGGCCCTAGATTATCTGTTAGCCTCACGAGGCAGGGTCTGTGCCCTTATTGGAGAAGAGTGTTGTACCTCCCATACCCCAGAAGTTCCCTTATACCCTCTTATTGATAATCCTGATTGCATGGAGCTTAATCACATTTTGTCTTTAGAGTATGAGAAAACTCTGACAAAGGTTTGTTGAGTGTTCTCAAAGGGGGGATTGTTGGGATCCACTAGGCATAGCTACCAGGTAACTCGGGAGAGCGGA
>NW_020704945.1:0-1178 GCF_002925995.2 Terrapene triunguis
CTGCATCTCCTTTTTAAGTAAAGAACTAATACAGCCTCTTCCCTGCAACGCAGTCCCCATCCCTGCTCCCTCTTGGGATGGGCTCCTACACGATTTCCTGCAGAGGCTATAGAGAGAAGGCGCAGCACTCTGGCTTTGTTTCTAATATACAAACGGATACTTTCCTGTGCTGCAGCCCAGAGGTGGCTGCAGCTTAGAAGAGGAGGTCTCTGCCTTTGAGAGTTCATCTCAGTGGGACAAACAGGGACATTTTGTAAGCTAGACGGATGATTGCAGGGGTGCATAATTATTTAGTCTACAATAAAGCAAACAGGGTGGTTCTTTCCATCCTATTGAGTCCCTCCTGGCCTCGGTGCAAAGAATAGCGATTATATCAGAATGGGCATGTGATGAAATTTTGATGCAAGCGGATTTGTCTTTTGATCTTCAAAAAAGCCTCCTTCAAAGATTGTAGGCCCTGCAAACACGATTATCCGCTTGGTTGCTCCTGGGTCATTGGCTCTATCTATGCCTTGTATATAGCACGACACTGCAGCAGCCAAGTGCACTCCTCCATCTGATCCTTGTAAACCACACATGGTATGGGTGTGGCAGATGCAGCTCTTGGTAGTGGGGGGTCCCTCCATTCTCACCCCTGTAGTGCTCTGCAGCCAAGGGGCTATGCCTGCAGGGTGCTGGGACCTGCGGGGAGGGGGTCTGCCCATTGCAGAGTGGGGGAGATTTGCCACCTGTTGGGATTTCCCTTGAGACTGGGATGAACAGGGCCAGCCCCACAGTCCCCATCCTGGCTCTGGGAGCCGCAGGGGTTACACAATCCCCTAGCAGAGAGGTACCCCAGCGTGTGTGGCTGCTGTGGCTCCCAGGGCCAGCACTGCAGAGGAGAGGGGGCCCTCTGCACCCTTCCTGCCCCATCCACTCCTATCCAGACTCCTCCTGCCCCCTCCCCAGTGGGATGAGCCCCAGACTTCCCCTGTCCCACCCCAGAGAACTGACCCCAGATTCCCCCTGCCCCCTCTATGGGGGTGAGCCCCAGACTCCCCCTGTCCCACCCCAGGGAACTGACCCCAGATTCCCCCTGCTCCCTCTATGGGGGTGAGCCCCAGACTCCCCCTGTCCCCCTGCAGCGAGGTGACCCCAGATTCACCCTGTCCCATCTATGGGGGTGAGCCCCAGATTCC
>NW_020704946.1:0-1035 GCF_002925995.2 Terrapene triunguis
CTGCATCTCCTTTTTAAGTAAAGAACTAATACAGCCTCTTCCCTGCACCGCACTCCCCATCCCTGCTCCCTCTTGTGATGGGCTCCTACACGATTTCCTGCAGAGGCTATAGAGAGAAGGCGCAGCACTCTGGCTTTGTTTCTAATATAGAAACGGATACTTTCCTGTGCTGCAGCCCAGAGGTGGCTGCAGCTTAGAAGAGGAGGTCTCTGCCTTTGAGTTCATCTCAGTGGGACAAACAGGGATGTTTTGTAAGCTAGACGGATGATTGCAGGGGTGCATAATTATTTAGTCTACAATAAAGCAAACAGGGTGGTTCTTTCCATCCTATTGAGTCCCTCCTGGCCTCGGTGCAAAGAATAGCGATTATATCAGAATGGGCATGTGATGAAATTTTGATGCAAGCGGATTTGTCTTTTGATCTTCAAAAAAGCCTCCTTCAAAGATTGTAGGCCCTGCAAACACGATTATCCGCTTGGTTGCTCCTGGGTCATTGGCTCTATCTATGCCTTGTATATAGCACGACACTGCAGCAGCCAAGTGCACTCCTCCATCTGATCCTTGTAAACCACACATGGTATGGGTGTGGCAGACGCAGCTCCTGGTAGTGGGGGGTCCCTCCATTCTCACCCCTGTAGTGCTCTGCAGCCAAGGGGCTATGCCTGCAGGGTGCTGGGACCTGCGGGGAGGGGGTCTGCCCATTGCAGAGTGGGGGAGATTTGCCACCTGTTGGGATTTCCCTGGAGACTGGGATGAACAGGGCCAGCCCCACAGTCCCCATCCTGGCTCTGGGAGCCGCAGGGGTTACACAATCCCCTAGCAGAGAGGTACCCCAGCGTGTGTGGCTGCTGTGGCTCCCAGGGCCAGAACTGCAGGGGAGAGGGGGCCCTCTGCACCCTTCCTGCCCCATCCACTCCTATCCAGACTCCTCCTGCCCCCTCCCCAGTGGGATGAGCCCCAGACTTCCCCTGTCCCACCCCAGAGAACTGACCCCAGACTCCCCCTGTCCCATCTATGGGGGTGAGCCCCAGATTC
>NW_020704947.1:0-1035 GCF_002925995.2 Terrapene triunguis
CTGCATCTCCTTTTTAAGTAAAGAACTAATACAGCCTCTTCCCTGCACCGCACTCCCCATCCCTGCTCCCTCTTGTGATGGGCTCCTACACGATTTCCTGCAGAGGCTATAGAGAGAAGGCGCAGCACTCTGGCTTTGTTTCTAATATAGAAACGGATACTTTCCTGTGCTGCAGCCCAGAGGTGGCTGCAGCTTAGAAGAGGAGGTCTCTGCCTTTGAGTTCATCTCAGTGGGACAAACAGGGATGTTTTGTAAGCTAGACGGATGATTGCAGGGGTGCATAATTATTTAGTCTACAATAAAGCAAACAGGGTGGTTCTTTCCATCCTATTGAGTCCCTCCTGGCCTCGGTGCAAAGAATAGCGATTATATCAGAATGGGCATGTGATGAAATTTTGATGCAAGCGGATTTGTCTTTTGATCTTCAAAAAAGCCTCCTTCAAAGATTGTAGGCCCTGCAAACACGATTATCCGCTTGGTTGCTCCTGGGTCATTGGCTCTATCTATGCCTTGTATATAGCACGACACTGCAGCAGCCAAGTGCACTCCTCCATCTGATCCTTGTAAACCACACATGGTATGGGTGTGGCAGACGCAGCTCCTGGTAGTGGGGGGTCCCTCCATTCTCACCCCTGTAGTGCTCTGCAGCCAAGGGGCTATGCCTGCAGGGTGCTGGGACCTGCGGGGAGGGGGTCTGCCCATTGCAGAGTGGGGGAGATTTGCCACCTGTTGGGATTTCCCTGGAGACTGGGATGAACAGGGCCAGCCCCACAGTCCCCATCCTGGCTCTGGGAGCCGCAGGGGTTACACAATCCCCTAGCAGAGAGGTACCCCAGCGTGTGTGGCTGCTGTGGCTCCCAGGGCCAGAACTGCAGGGGAGAGGGGGCCCTCTGCACCCTTCCTGCCCCATCCACTCCTATCCAGACTCCTCCTGCCCCCTCCCCAGTGGGATGAGCCCCAGACTTCCCCTGTCCCACCCCAGAGAACTGACCCCAGACTCCCCCTGTCCCATCTATGGGGGTGAGCCCCAGATTC
>NW_020704948.1:0-6482 GCF_002925995.2 Terrapene triunguis
CTTCTTAGAAAATTTTGAAAGGGCCTGCCTTGGATACAGCATCCCTCTAACCCAGTACATGGTAGAGCTGAGACCGCAGCTCAGTGGACCCTTAGCAGAGGTGGCGGCTGAAATGCCTAAGGAACACATGAACAGTTATGAACTTTTTAAAAACAAGGCCAGAATCAGAATGGGGCTAACACCTGAGCATGCCCGTCGGCGGTTCAGAGCCCTAAGGTGGAAACCTGATGTGTCATTTACCCGACATGCCTACCACATTGGAAAAAATTGGGATGCCTGGATATCAGGAGCAAATGTTAAATCTACGGAAGAGTTGCCCTTCCTATTGCAAATGGAGCAGTTTTTAGAGGGTGTTCCTGAGGAAATAGAAAGGTACATCCTAGATGGGAAGCCCAAAACTGTAACCGAGGCAGGGGAGATTGGAGCCAAATGGGTGGAGGTGACAGAAAAGAAAAAAGCTAGTAGCAGTTGGAGCGAATATCAGAAGGGGCAAGCCGAAACAAAACCTTATCACCGGGGACAACCCAAGGCCCCACCCACATCCCAAGGGAAACCCCAGACGCCTTCTCACCCCACCCCACCAGTCTCCACCAACCAACATCGCCCCGGTGATACCTTAGCAGGGCGATGTTTTAAATGTAATGAACTGGGGCATATAAAGGCTCACTGCCCCAAGAACCCAAACCGATTACAGTTCATTACACCCCAATCACACCAAAGATCCCCAGACCCAGATGCCTCTCTCATACCCTCGGAGCGAAGGGAAACCTTGAGAGTGGGCGGAAAGAAGGTTATCGCTTGGAGGGATACTGGGGCACAAGTGTCAACTATCCACCAGTCCCTAGTGGACCCCAAACTCATCAACCCGGAGGCTACAGTGACAATTCAACCCTTCGTGTCACAGTCTGTAACCTTGCCTACAGCCCAGTTGCATGTCCAGTACAAGGGCTGGGCAGGAATGTGGACTTTTGCAGTCTATGACAATTATCCCATCCCCATGCTGCTGGGGGAAGACTTGGCCAACCATGTGAAGCTAGCCAAGAGGGTGGGAATAGTCACCCGCAGCCAGGCTAAGCAAGCTTTCACCCCCATCCCTGTTCCTGAGCCGTCCACCAGAGCCCCGTCTGTGTTACCGGAGACCCAAACACAGGTGGTGGAACCGGATCCCCTGCCAACGACTGCAACAGCCGTAGTGGATCCAATCCCAGAGACCCAGCCAAAGCCAGTCCCAGAACCGGAACTGGCAACGCAACCAGCACCAGAACCATTGCCAGCACTGAGTCCAGCGCTTGCAACCCCGTCTACAACTCCAATGCCAGAGGGCACCAGCGAGCCTGAACTGGCGGAAGCAGCAGATAACCCTACCCAAGAGGCTCAGCCAGAGCCTGAAATACCACATAGTGCACCAGAGGACAGCGGTTCACAGTCAATGGAAACAGCCCCAGCACCTGCATCGCTTCCAGAGGGACCAAGCCCCAGTCCACAGTCCAAGGAGGAACTGATGTCTCCAGCATCAAGGGAACAGTTCCAGGCCGAGCAGGAAGCAGATGACAGCCTTCAGAAAGCTTGGGCGGCGGCGCGGAGCACCCCACCGCCTCTCAGCTCTTCTAACCGATCCCGGTTTGTTGTAGAAAAAGGACTTTTATACAAGGAGACTCTTTCTGGTGGGCACCAGGAAGACTGGCATCCTCAAAGACAGTTGGTAGTTCCCACTAAGTATCGGGTAAAGCTCTTGAGCTTAGCCCATGATCATCCCAGTGGCCATTCTGGGGTGAACAGAACCAAAGACCGGTTGGGGAAGTCCTTCCACTGGGAGGGAATGGGCAAGGACGTTGCTAATTATGTCCGGTCTTGTGAGGTGTGCCAACGAGTGGGAAAGCCCCAAGACCAGGTTAAAGCCCCTCTCCAGCCACTACCCATAATTGAGGTCCCATTTCAGCAAGTAGCTGTGGATATTCTGGGTCCTTTCCCAAGGAAGACACCCAGAGGAAAGCAGTACGTACTGACTTTCATGGATTTTGCTACCCGATGGCCGGAAGCTGTACCCTTAAGCAACACCAAGGCTAAAAGTGTGTGCCAGGCATTAGCAGACATTTTTGCCAGGGTAGGGTGGCCCTCCGACATCCTTACAGATTCGGGAACTAATTTCCTGGCAGGGAACATGAAAAACCTGTGGGAAGCTCATGGGGTGAATCACTTGGTTGCCACCCCTCATCACCATCAAACCAATGGTCTGGTGGAGAGGTTTAACGGAACTTTGGGGGCCATGATACGTAAATTCGTAAATGAACACTCCAATGATTGGGACCTAGTGTTGCAGCAGTTGCTTTTTGCCTACAGGGCTGTTCCACATCCCAGTTTAGGGTTTTCACCATTTGAACTTGTGTATGGCCGCGAGGTTAAGGGGCCATTACAGTTGGTGAAGCAGCAATGGGAGGGGTTTACGCCTTCTCCAGGAACTAACATTCTAGACTTTGTAGCAACCTACAAAACACCCTCCGACACTCTTTAGCCCTTGCTAAAGAAAACCTAAAGGATGCTCAGGAAGAGCAAAAGGCCTGGTATGATAAACATTCCAGAGAACGGTCCTTCAAAGTAGGAGACCAAGTCATGGTCTTAAAGGCGCTCCAGGCCCATAAAATGGAAGCGTCGTGGGAAGGACCATTCACGGTCCAGGAGCGCCTAGGAGCTGTTAACTATCTCATAGCCTCCCCCACCTCCAACATAAAGCCTAAGGTATACCATGTTAATTCTCTTAAGCCCTTTTATTCCAGAGAATTAAACGTTTGCCAGTTTACAGCCCAGGAAACAGATGACGCGGAGTGGCCGGCAGGTGTCTACTACGAAGGAAAAAGGAATGGTGGCGTGGAAGAGGTGAACCTCTCCACAACCCTGGGACGTCTGCAGCGACAGCAGATCAAGGAGCTGTGCACAAGCTTTGCACCGATTTTCTCAGCCACTCCAGGACGGACCGAACGGGCATACCACTCCATTGACACAGGTAATGCTCACCCAATTAGAACCCCACCCTACCGGGAGTCACCTCATGCCCAAGCGGCTATACAAAGGGAGATCCAGGACATGCTACAGATGGGTATAATCCGCCTCTCTACCAGTGCATGGGCATCTCCAGTGGTTCTAGTTCCCAAACCAGATGGGGAAATACGCTTTTGCGTGGACTACCGTAAGCTAAATGCTGTAACTCGTCCTGACAACTATCCAATGCCACGCACAGATGAGCTATTGGAGAAATTGGGACATGCCCAATTCATCTCCACTTTAGACTTAACCAAAGGGTACTGGCAAGTAGCACTAGATGAACCTGCTAAGGAAAGGTCAGCCTTCGTCACCCAGGCAGGGGTGTACGAATTCAATGTACTCCCTTTCGGGTTGCGAAATGCACCCGCCACCTTCCAAAGACTTGTAGATGGTCTCCTAGCGGGATTGGGAGAATCTGCAGTTGCCTACCTCGATGATGTGGCCATTTTTTCTGATTCATGGACAGAACACCTGGAGCACCTGGAAAAAGTCTTCGAGCGCATCCGACAGGCAGGACTAACTGTTAAGGCTAAAAAGTGTCAAATAGGCCAAAACAGAGTGACGTACCTGGGGCACCAGGTGGGTCAAGGAACTATAAATCCCCTACAGGCCAAAGTGGATGCTATCCAAAAGTGGCCGGTTCCAAAGTCAAAGAAACAGGTCCAATCCTTCTTAGGCTTGGCCGGATATTATAGGCGACTTGTACCACACTACAGCCAAATCGCCGCCCCGCTGACAGACCTAACCAGAAAGAAACAGCCAAATGCAGTTCAGTGGACTGATGAGTGTCAAGAGGCCTTTAACCAGCTTAAGGCAACACTCATGTCTGACCCTGTGCTAAGGGCCCCAGACTTTGACAAACCGTTCCTAGTAACCACAGATGCTTCCGAGCGAGGCGTGGGAGCAGTTTTAATGCAGGAAGGACCGGATCAAGAATTCCATCCTGTCGTGTTTCTCAGCAAAAAACTGTCAGAGAGGGAAAGCCACTGGTCAATCAGCGAAAAGGAATGCTACGCCATTGTGTACGCGCTGGAAAAGCTACGCCCATATGTTTGGGGACGGCGTTTCCAACTACAAACAGACCATGCTGCGCTACAGTGGCTTCATACCGCCAAGGGAAATAACAAAAAACTTCTTCGATGGAGTTTAGCTCTCCAAGATTTTGATTTTGAAATACAACACATTTCGGGAGCTTCTAACAAAGTGGCTGATGCACTCTCCCGGGAAAGTTTCCCAGAGTTAACTGGTTAACAATTGTTCTTGGAATGAAACATATTGTTAGTTTTTATATAATCAGTAGTATGTCTAAAGGTACATGTGTCTTATTAACTCTGTTTTCTCCTAGAACTCCAGGAAGAAATCACAGCCAGTGTGGAACCGAACGTCCAACACTATCTGTGATTTGGGGGGCGTGTCATAACTATAAAGGGAAGGGTAACAGCTCTCTGTGTACAGAGACTCCAAATCCTTTTACCTGTAAAGGGTTAAGAAGCTCGGGTAACCTGGCTGACACCTGACCCGAAGGACCAATAAGGGGGCAAGATACTTTCAAATCTTGGGGGGGGGAAAGGCTTTTGTGTGTGCTCTTTGTTTTAAGGGGTGGTTCGCTCTTGGGACTGAGAGGGACCAGACATCAATCCAGGTTCTCCCCATCTTTCTAAACAAGTCTCTCCTATTTCAAACTAGTAAGTAAAAAGACAGCAAGGCGTCTTAGATTTACTTTGTTTTCTCAACTTGTAAATGTACCTTTTTACCAGAGTGTGTATCTTTGTTTGCTGTACTTTGAACCTAAGACAGAGGGGGGTCCTCTGAGCTCTTTTAGTTTGATTACCCTGTAAAGTTATTCTCCATACTGATTTTACAGAGATGATTTTTACCTTTTTCTTTAATTAAAAGCCTTCTTTTTTAAGAACCAGATTGATTTCTCCTTGTTTTAAGATCCAAGGGGGTTTGGATCTGTATTCACCAGGAGTTGGTGAAAGGAGGGTGAGAGGAAGGAGGGGGGATGGTTAATTTCTCCTTGTTTTAAGATCCAAGGGGGTTTGGATCTGTGTTCACCAGGGAATTGGTGAAAGGTTTCTCAAGGCTTCCCAGGGAGGGAATTCTTGTGATGGTGGCAGCGGACCAAAGCTAAGCTGGTAGATAAGCTTAGAAGTTTTCATGCAGGCCCCTACATTTGAACCCTAAAGTTCAAAGTGGGGATACAGCCTTGACATGGTGGCGCAGCGGTGGAGATTGTTTTAGACCCAAAAGCCAGTAAGAGATTTTTTTTTCCTTCTAGCTGCTTGGAAAGCAGAGCTGAAGGTAGATGCATATCTTATCTCTCCTTGCCTGAAGGCAGAGGTGTTAAGTTTTTTTTTAACAAGGGGCTTTGTTAAGAGAAGGGTTCAAAGGGAGCAAACTTTGAACTGGTAAAGGTAATTTACAGGCTGAATTGTTTTTTTTTTTCTTTTTACATCCTCGGGAGTAGCTTGTTAGAAAGTCTCTGTTAACTCAGCAGCAGCTAGAGCTAAGTACATCCCAGTTTCAGTCAACTGCAGAGGGTGTGACCCAGCACAAGAAAACAGGAAAATGACTGCCAAAGAAGTAACTAACAAAATAGAACTGGCCAGACTAGAGGCAGAAGAAAACGAGAGAAAACATCAGAGACTGCTTGAAATTAAAAAACTCGAGGCAGAGCAGCATGAAAGAGAAGAAAAAGCCAAACAGGAGGCCCATGAAAGAGAAGAAAAAGCCAAACAGGAGGCCCACAAGAGAGAGATGGAGCTGAAAGAAAAAGAGATGGAACTGGAAGCAGCAAGGACTAGGCAGGATGCAGCAGACCATCCTAACAACTCCTCTCCAGGTACCACTTCCCATCCCAGGAAATTCCCCACCTACAAGGCAGGCGATGATACTGAGGTCTTCTTAGAAAATTTTGAAAGGGCCTGCCTTGGATACAGCATCCCTCTAACCCAGTACATGGTAGAGCTGAGACCGCAGCTCAGTGGACCCTTAGCAGAGGTGGCGGCTGAAATGCCTAAGGAACACATGAACAGTTATGAACTTTTTAAAAACAAGGCCAGAATCAGAATGGGGCTAACACCTGAGCATGCCCGTCGGCGGTTCAGAGCCCTAAGGTGGAAACCTGATGTGTCATTTACCCGACATGCCTACCACATTGGAAAAAATTGGGATGCCTGGATATCAGGAGCAAATGTTAAATCTACGGAAGAGTTGCCCTTCCTATTGCAAATGGAGCAGTTTTTAGAGGGTGTTCCTGAGGAAATAGAAAGGTACATCCTAGATGGGAAGCCCAAAACTGTAACCGAGGCAGGGGAGATTGGAGCCAAATGGGTGGAGGTGACAGAAAAGAAAAAAGCTAGTAGCAGTTGGAGCGAATATCAGAAGGGGCAAGCCGAAACAAAACCTTATCACCGGGGACAACCCAAGGCCCCACCCAC
>NW_020704949.1:0-2555 GCF_002925995.2 Terrapene triunguis
TAACACTGGTCTACAATTTTTGAGAAGTCGTCTGCTTCAGAGATAAAATGTGCTATTTATTATGTATTTTGATGTGCTGAATTCAACTATGACAATTAAAACAACTGATTGGCTACTGTTTCTAAGATATTTAAGTTTTTACATTTTATGTCTATGTATATTGTGTAGATAGTAGAGTTTTAATCATAAATTGTAAACCTAGGTCTTTTCATGTGTTTATGGTTGCTTTACATGATAATATTTCACCTGTCCTGTTTATGTAACACTTTAAAAATCAGCAAAAGGGTTATATAAATAAAATTTATTATGAAACAAAAGGCAAAAAACTATTATGTACATAGTTTAGTCCTATTCAGTGTCTACTCAGCGCTTCTTGGCTTGTCTCTTGTATTCATTAAATGGAGCATCTCTTGTCACTGTCCAGCAATAGTCTGCAAGCATTGATGGGCTCCATTTGCCCTGATAGCGTTTCTCCATTGTTGCAATGTCCTGGTGAAATCGCTCGCCGTGCTCGTCGCTCACTGCTCCGCAGTTCGGTGGAAAAAAATCTAGATGAGTGTGCAAAACATGTATCTTTAGTGACATGTTGCCACCAAGGCTTTTGTATGCCTTGAGGAGGTTTTCCACCAACAACTGTAGTTGTCTGCCTTGCTGTTTCCAAGAAAATTTATTGCCACTAACTGGAAGGCTTTCCATACCGTCTTTTCCTTGCCGCGCAGTGCATGGTCAAATGCATCATCTCTAAGAAGTTCACGAATCTGAGGACCAACAAAGACACCTTCCTTTATCTTAGCTTCACTTAACCTTGGAAATTTTCCACGGAGGTACTTGAAAGCTGCTTGCGTTTTGTCAATGGCCTTGACAAAGTTCTTCATCAGACCCAGCTTGATGTGTAAGGGTGGTAACAAAATCTTCCTTGATTCAACAAGTGGTGGATGCTGAACACTTTTCCTCCCAGGCTCCAATGACTGTCGGAGTGGCCAATCTTTCTTGATGTAGTGGGAATCTCTTGCATGACTATCCCATTCGCAGAGAAAACAGCAGTACTTTGTGTATCCAGTCTGCAGACCAAGCAAGAGAGCAACAACCTTCAAATCGCCACAAAGCTGCCACTGATGTTGGTCATAGTTTATGCACCTCAAAAGTTGTTTCATGTTGTCATAGGTTTCCTTCATATGGACTGCATGACCAACTGGAATTGATGGCAAAACATTGCCATTATGCAGTAAAACAGCTTTAAGACTCGTCTTCGATGAATCAATGAACAGTCTCGACTCATCTGGATCGTGAACGATGTTGAGGGCTGCCATCACACCATCGATGTTGTTGCAGGCTACAAGATCACCTTCCACGAAGAAGAATGGGACAAGATCCTTTTGACGGTCACGGAACATGGAAACCCTAACGTCACCTGCCAGGAGATTCCACTGCTGTAGTCTGGAGCCCAACAGCTCTGCCTTACTCTTGGGTAGTTCCAAATCCCTGACAAGGTCATTCAGTTCACCTTGTGTTATGAGGTGTGGTTCAGAGGAGGAGGATGGGAGAAAATGTGGGTCCTGTGACATTGATGGTTCAGGAGCAGAAGTTTCATCCTCTTCCTCTTCCTCGTCTGACTCAAGTGAGAATGATTCTGGTGCATCAGGAACCGGCAGTCCTTCTCGGTGGGGTACTTGGCGTATAGCTGATGGAATGTTTGGGTAATGCACAGTCCACTTTTTCTTCTTTGACACACCTTTCCCAACTGGAGGCACCATGCAGAAGTAACAATTGCTGGTATGATCTGTTGGCTCTCTCCAAATCATTGGCACTGCAAAAGGCATAGATTTCCTTTTCCTGTTCAACCACTGGCAAAGATTTGTTGCACAAGTCTTGCAGCATATGTGTGGGGCCCACCTCTTGTCCTGATCTCCAATTTTGCAGCCAAAATAAAGGTGATAGGCTTTCTTAACCATAGTGGTTATACTGCACTTTTGTGATGCAAAAGTCACTTCACCACAAACATAGCAGAAGTTATCTGCACTGTTCACACAAGTACGAGGCATCTTTGCTCACTTTGGCTAAACAGAAATGTGTCCCTTTGCAAAATCAAACACTGACAAATAAGAGAGCACGACACTGTATGATTTCTAGAGCTGATATAGGGCAATTTGTTCAGCAGAGTGATGTAAGCTTCGTTTTGATTGCATCATCCATGATTTCTAGGAATAACATGATGCAATTCATATCATGTATAACGCAATACCAGCTTCAGATTGCATCATTCATTGTTTTGCCTAAAAAGCAAGTACTGTCCAAACCCAGTCATAGATTTATTCATAGATCCAGTCAAAGATGTATTTTAGTCATTTCTGGTTTAAATTGAGATCCCTTACCTTTATAACTCACTTATCCTCCGCCATTCCCAAGTCAAGAGTCGTATATACTGACCCAATAGCATATCTTGAAAACTAGAGCCAATCAACAATTTTAAGCATCATTTTCATTCTCAGTGACCCAGAATTAGTAAAGTTTGACTACATTTATTTCAGAAGCATTTTGGCTGTAGAGCAGTGTAA
>NW_020704950.1:0-4528 GCF_002925995.2 Terrapene triunguis
GTCTCTGTACACAGAGAGCTGTTACCCTTCCCTTTATAGTTATGACACGCCCCCCAAATCACAGATAGTGTTGGACGTTCGGTTCCACACTGGCTGTGATTTCTTCCTGGAGTTCTAGGAGAAAACAGAGTTAATAAGACACATGTACCTTTAGACATACTACTGATTATATAAAAACTAACAATATGTTTTATTCCAAGAACAAGTGTTAACCAGTTAACTCTGGGAAACTTTTCCGGGAGAGTGCATCAGCCACTTTGTTAGAAGCTCCCGAAATGTGTTGTATTTCAAAATCAAAATCTTGGAGAGCTAAACTCCATCGAAGAAGTTTTTTGTTATTTCCCTTGGCGGTATGAAGCCACTGTAGCGCAGCATGGTCTGTTTGTAGTTGGAAACGCCGTCCCCAAACATATGGGCGTAGCTTTTCCAGCGCGTACACAATGGCGTAGCATTCCTTTTCGCTGATTGACCAGTGACTTTCCCTCTCAGACAGTTTTTTTCTGAGAAACACGACAGGATGGAATTCTTGATCCGGTCCTTCCTGCATTAAAACTGCTCCCACGCCTCTCTCGGAAGCATCTGTGGTTACTAGGAACGGTTTGTCAAAGTCTGGGGCCCTTAGCACAGGGTCAGACATGAGTGTTGCCTTAAGCTGGTTAAAGGCCTTTTGACACTCATCAGTCCACTGAACTGCATTTGGCTGTTTCTTTCTGGTTAGGTCTGTCAGCGGGGCGGCAATTTGGCTGTAGTGTGGTACAAATCGCCTATAATATCCGGCCAAGCCTAAGAAGGATTGGACCTGTTTCTTTGACTTTGGAACCGGCCACTTTTGGATAGCATCCACTTTGGCCTGTAGGGGATTTATAGTTCCTTGACCCACCTGGTGCCCCAGGTACGTCACTCTGTTTTGGCCTATTTGACACTTTTTAGCCTTAACAGTTAGTCCTGCCTGTCGGATGCGCTCGAAGACTTTTCCCAGGTGCTCCAGGTGTTCTGTCCATGAATCAGAAAAAATGGCCACATCATCGAGGTAGGCAACTGCAGATTCTCCCAATCCCGCTAAGAGACCATCTACAAGTCTTTGGAAGGTGGCAGGTGCATTTCGCAACCCGAAAGGGAGTACATTGAATTCGTACACCCCTGCCTGGGTGACGAAGGCTGACCTTTCCTTAGCGGGTTCATCTAGTGGTACTTGCCAGTACCCTTTGGTTAAGTCTAAAGTAGAGATGAATTGGGCATGTCCCAATTTTTCCAATAGCTCATCTGTGCGTGGCATTGGATAGTTGTCAGGACGAGTTACAGCATTTAGCTTACGGTAGTCCACGCAAAAGCGTATTTCCCCATCTGGTTTGGGAACTAGAACCACTGGAGATGCCCATGCACTGTTAGAGGGGCGGATTATACCCATCTGTAGCATGTCCTGGATCTCCCTTTGTATAGCCGCTTGGGCATGAGGTGACTCCCGGTAGGGTGGGGTTCTAATTGGGTGAGCATTACCTGTGTCAATGGAGTGGTATGCCCGTTCGGTCCGTCCTGGAGTGGCTGAGAAAATCGGTGCAAAGCTTGTGCACAGCTCCTTGATCTGCTGTCGCTGCAGACGTCCCAGGGTCGTGGAGAGGTTCACCTCTTCCACGCCACCATTCCTTTTTCCTTCGTAGTAGACACCTGCCGGCCACTCCGCGTCATCTGTTTCCTGGGCTGTAAACTGGCAAACGTTTAATTCTCTGGAATAAAAGGGCTTAAGAGAATTAACATGGTATACCTTAGGCTTTATGTTGGAGGTGGGGGAGGCTATGAGATAGTTAACAGCTCCTAGGCGCTCCTGGACCGTGAATGGTCCTTCCCACGACGCTTCCATTTTATGGGCCTGGAGCGCCTTTAAGACCATGACTTGGTCTCCTACTTTGAAGGACCGTTCTCTGGAATGTTTATCATACCAGGCCTTTTGCTCTTCCTGAGCATCCTTTAGGTTTTCTTTAGCAAGGGCTAAAGAGTGTCGGAGGGTGTTTTGTAGGTTGCTTACAAAGTCTAGAATGTTAGTTCCTGGAGAAGGCGTAAACCCCTCCCATTGCTGCTTCACCAACTGTAATGGCCCCTTAACCTCGCGGCCATACACAAGTTCAAATGGTGAAAACCCTAAACTGGGATGTGGTACAGCCCTGTAGGCAAAAAGCAACTGCTGCAACACTAGGTCCCAATCATTGGAGTGTTCATTTATGAATTTACGTATCATGGCCCCCAAAGTTCCATTAAACCTCTCCACCAGACCATTGGTTTGATGGTGATGAGGGGTGGCAACCAAGTGATTCACCCCATGAGCTTCCCACAGGTTTTTCATGTTCCCTGCCAGGAAATTAGTTCCCGAATCTGTAAGGATGTCGGAGGGCCAACCTACCCTGGCAAAAATGTCTGCTAATGCCTGGCACACACTTTTAGCCTTGGTGTTGCTTAAGGGTACAGCTTCCGGCCATCGGGTAGCAAAATCCATGAAAGTCAGTACGTACTGCTTTCCTCTGGGTGTCTTCTTTGGGAAAGGACCCAGAATATCCACAGCTACTCGCTGAAATGGGACCTCAATTATGGGTAGTGGCTGGAGAGGGGCTTTAACCTGGTCTTGGGGCTTTCCCACTCGTTGGCACACCTCACAAGACCGGACATAATTAGCAACGTCCTTGCCCATTCCCTCCCAGTTGAAGGACTTCCCCAACCGGTCTTTGGTTCTGTTCACCCCAGAATGGCCACTGGGATGATCATGGGCTAAGCTCAAGAGCTTTACCCGATACTTAGTGGGAACTACCAACTGTTTTTGAGGATGCCAGTCTTCCTGGTGCCCACCAGAAAGAGTCTCCTTGTATAACAGTCCTTGTTCTACAACAAACCGGGATCGGTTAGAAGAGCTGAGAGGCGGTGGGGTGCTCCGCGCCGCCGCCCAAGCTTTCTGAAGGCTGTCATCTGCTTCCTGCTCGGCCTGGAACTGTTCCCTTGATGCTGGAGACATCAGTTCCTCCTTGGACTGTGGACTGGGGCTTGGTCCCTCTGGAAGCGATGCAGGTGCTGGGGCTGTTTTCATTGACTGTGAACCGCTGTCCTCTGGTGCACTATGTGGTATCTCAGGCTCTGGCTGAGCCTCTTGGGTAGGGTTATCTGCTGCTTCCGCCAGTTCAGGCTCGCTGGTGCCCTCTAGCATTGGAGTTGTAGACGGGTTTGCAAGCGCTGGACTCAGTGCTGGCAATGGTTCTGGTGCTGGTTGCGTTGTCAGTTCCGGTTCCGGGACTGGCTTTGGCTGGGTCTCTGGGATTGGATCCACTACGGCTGTTGCAGTCGTTGGCAGGGGATCCGGTTCCACCACCTGTGTTTGGGTCTCCGGTAACACAGACGGGGCTCTGGTGGACGGCTCAGGAACAGGGATGGGGGTGAAAGCTTGCTTAGCCTGGCTGCGGCTGACTATTCCCACCCTCTTGGCTAGCTTCACATGGTTGGCCAAGTCTTCCCCCAGCAGCATGGGGATGGGATAATTGTCATAGACTGCAAAAGTCCACATTCCTGCCCAGCCCTTGTACTGGACATGCAACTGGGCTGTAGGCAAGGTTACAGACTGTGACACGAAGGGTTGAATTGTCACTGTAGCCTCCGGGTTGATGAGTTTGGGGTCCACTAGGGATTGGTGGATAGTTGACACTTGTGCCCCAGTGTCCCTCCAAGCGATAACCTTCTTACCGCCCACTCTCAAGGTTTCCCTTCGCTCCGAGGGTATGAGAGAGGCATCTGGGTCTGGGGATCTTTGGTGTGACTGGGGTGTAATGAACTGTAATCGGTTGGGGTTCTTGGGGCAGTGAGCCTTTATATGCCCCAGTTCATTACATTTAAAACATCGCCCTGCTAAGGTATCACCGGGGCGATGTTGGTTGATGGAGACTGGTGTGGTGGGGTGAGAAGGCGTCTGGGGTTTCCCTTGGGATGTGGGTGGGGCCTTGGGTTGTCCCCGGTGGTAAGGTTTTGTTTCGGCTTGCCCCTTCTGATATTCGCTCCAACTGCTACTAGCTTTTTTCTTTTCTGTCACCTCCACCCATTTGGCTCCAATCTCCCCCGCCTCGGTTACAGTTTTGGGCTTCCCATCTAGGATGTACCTTTCTATTTCCTCAGGAACACCCTCTAAAAACTGCTCCATTTGCAATAGGAAGGGCAACTCTTCCGTAGATTTAACATTTGCTCCTGATATCCAGGCATCCCAATTTTTTTGAATGTGGTAGGCATGCCGGGTAAATGACACATCTGGTTTCCACCTTAGGGCTCTGAACCGCCGACGGGCATGCTCGGGTGTTAGCCCCATTCTGAGTCTGGCCTTGTTTTTAAAAAGTTCATAACTGTTCATGTGTTCCTTAGGCATTTCAGCCGCCACCTCTGCTAAGGGTCCACTGAGCTGCGGTCTCAGCTCTACCATGTACTGGGTTAGAGGGATGTTGTATCCAAGGCAGGCCCTTTCAAAATTTTCTAAGAAGGCCTCAGTATCATCGCCTGCCTTGTAGGT
>NW_020704951.1:0-4943 GCF_002925995.2 Terrapene triunguis
TCTTCAGGTTTGATCTTGTAGACCGGCAGGTCTCCCAGCTTTTCCATCACCAAGTAAGGTATTGCCTTCCATCTGTCAGCTATCTTGTGTTTGCCAGTAATACCCAAATTTCGCAGCAGGACTCTGTCCCCCGGCTGGAGTTCTTGCAGACGTACCCTAGCATCATATCGATGTTTGTTCCGGTCTGCGTTCTTCCGAGCCGCAGATGTAGCTAAGTGATAAGCATCCCGCAGCTTTTCTCTTAGTCGGGATACATATTGCTGATGAGTTTCATAGCTATCTCCATCCTCTGATACACCAAAGCACAGGTCTATGGGTAATCTTGGTTCTCGCCCAAACATTAAGAGATATGGGGTGACTCCTGTAGCATCATTCTTTGTGGCATTGTAGGCGTGCACCAGAAATGCGACATGTTGGCTCCAGGTTGCCTTCTGCTCTGGCTGCAAAGTCCCCAACATATCTAATAGGGTTCGGTTGAACCTCTCTGGCTGTGGATCACCTTGAGGGTGATAAGGCGTTGTCCTAGACTTTTTAATTCCCGCTATCCTCAGCACCTCCTTCAGAAGGTGACTCTCAAAGTCCCGCCCCTGATCCGAGTGTATCCGGGCTGGAAATCCATAAACTGAGAAATATTTCTCCCACAGTACTCGAGCAACAGTGGTGGCCCTCTGATCACGTGTGGGATATGCCTGCGCATATCGCGTATAATGGTCAGTCACTACTAGAATGTTCCCAATATTTCTCTTGTCTACTTCTAAAGACAAGAAATCAATGCATACCAGCTCCAGAGGTTTGTTGCTGGTGATGTTCTTCAGATATGCAGCCCTCGTGGGCAGAGTTTTCCTTTGAACACATCGAGCGCAGGTCTCACATTTCCTGCGAACATCTTCAGCCATCCGAGGCCAATAGAACCTACTACGAATAAGTTCCAGGGTCCTCTCCATCCCTAAATGTCCAAAGTCATCATGCAGGGCCCTCATGGCCAGGGCTCTGTACTCTTTTGGCAGCACTAGCTGTGCCCGTTGCTTTTGTAAAGGGTCTGTGGTCACTCTGTGTAGCACTCCCTGAATCAGTTTCAGTTTGGTCCATTCTCTCAATAGTAGTTTACCCTCCGGGTTAGGTGGGACAACCACAGCTGGGCTTCGCCCCTCCCTTTTGGCAAGTAGTGTATCACGAATGTCAATATCTTGCAGCTGGGCTTCCTGCCAGTCAGCCGCATTGAGCATGGGCAAAGGAGATTGGTCCAACGCAATATAGTTCACTGAAGCAGAAGGCACGCATTCAGGGGGCAGGCCCAAAGCTTCTGCAGCACATCCATGAAGACTTTCATGGGATTCTGGCTCCCGGCGACTCACACTGCAAATAGCCCTCACTCCATCTGTGGGTATCACAGCAACTCCTGGTGCCTGTGGACGCCTGGACAATGCATCTGCATCTACATTGCTTCTCCCTGATCGGTATTGAATGCTGAAGTCATAGCTAGCCAAAGCGGCCACCCATCTTTGCCCTGTAGCATCCAGCTTAGCACTTGTTAACACATAGGTCAGTGGGTTGTTGTCTGTCCACACCTGGAACTGAGCACCATATAAGTAGTCTCGAAATTTCTCAGTGATGGCCCATTTCAAGGCCAAGAACTCCAGCTTGTGGGTGGGATAGCGAGTTTCACTATCAGACAGTCCTCGGCTGGCAAAGGCTACAGGTTTACGTTTTCCTTCCACTTCCTGGTACAGTACTGCTCCCAGACCCTCCAAACTGGCATCAGTATGCAGGATAAATGGTTTGCTTGGGTCAGCAAATACTAGGACTGGAGCATGAGTTAGGCAAGTAATGATTTCTCGAAAAGCCCTTTCACATCTCTCATCCCACCGTGGCCCAAATGGTTCGAAGGGGCCATAGTGTCTCTGCACAGGAGGCTTTGGGGACCTCCCCTTATTCTTGGTCTTAGATTTGTTCCTGTTGGACTGGTATCCCCTGGTAAGATCATTCAGAGGTTTTACAATCGTTGCATAGTTTTTCACAAATCTGCGGTAGTAGCCACTAAACCCAAGAAAGGTCTTGAGTTCTCTGTAGTTACTTGGACATGGCCATGTAGTGAGTGCTTCTATTTTATCAGGATCAGTACTCACACCCTCTTGGGACACGATGTGACCCACATACTTCACTGAGGTCCTGCAGAACTGGCATTTGTCAATTGAAAGCTTCAAACCATAATCCTCTAACCTATCAAGCACTTTAAGAAGTCTTTCTTCATGCTCCTCCAAGGTTCTTCCAAACACAATCAGGTCATCCAAATAAACTAACACTTGCAGTAAATTCATGTCTCCCACAGCTTTCTCCATAAGACGTTGAAATGTGGCAGGTGCTCCAGAAATCCCTTGGGGCATGCGTTCAAACTGATAAAACCCTAATGGGCAGATGAAGGCTGTCTTCTCCTTATCTTCTTCACCCAGAGGGATCTGGTAGTATCCACTCCGAAGATCCAACACAGAGAACCACTGGCTTCCTAGCAAACAGTCTAAGGCATCTTGGACTCGGGGCATTGTGTACTGGTCAACCACAGTACGGCGGTTTAGGGTGCGGTAGTCAATACACATCCGGATTTTCCCATTCTTTTTACGGACCACCACAATGGGTGAGGCGTATGGGCTGCGGGACTCTGTAATGATGCCATTCGCAGCCAGCTCCTGAAGATGTTGTCGCACATCTTCCATCTCGGAGAGGGCAATCCTCCTAGATCTCTCCCTGAAAGGTCGAGAGTCATGTAGTCTGATGTTGTGCTCTACTCCTTTTGCACATCCCACATCCCACTCATGCAATGAGAACACCTTGGCTCTTTCACAAAGTTTCCTCCTCAGGCGATCTTTCCACTCCTCGGACAACGGTGAATCTCCAAAGTCAAACTTTGCTGGGTCTATTGTCGGAACTTGAGTCTCACACTGGGGTTTTACAATTGATTCAGGCTCGAAGAGGTCTGCTATCTTTTGTCCTTGCTTCACAACAACATCTCGACTTGTTTCATTAGCAATCAGTATAGTCACCTTTTCCTGGGCTTCAGCAGGTAGGGTTATGACTCCACTGGGGACCAGCACTCCTTCCGGGAGCTCTCCTTCAACTGGCTGCTCTACCATTGCTAATGCCCCTTTACTGCCTTTCAGCCGGGTACTCATGACAAGCACTTCCTGCTCTGTCCTTGCAGGCACTACTAAGGGGGTTGTGCCCATGTACTTCAGCGCCCCAATGGGTAGCTCAGATGTCTCCTTTTTAGCACCCTCAATCTTCCTATAGGCTTCAGCACAAAGCGTATGGATCATCAGAGTATTCAGGTACTGGTCCCCAGCCCGTCGTCTGCAGTAATCCGCGAGCACCTTGAAGAGACTGGAGTTGGTCCCTATCAGCACAGACACATCAGAGGTCCCTTTAGGGTCAGGGCATATTAATGCAGCTGTGTCCACCTCTTCTCTTACCCCAGCAACCTCCTCTGGGAATTCCAGGTGCACTATGACATACCCTTGGTAGGGGTATTCATCCATGCTGAGGCCACACAGACCAACGCCAGTCAGTGGCTGTATAGGCAGGTGCCTAAGCATCTGTTGGTAGAATGACTGAAATATAATAGTCACTTGAGATCCAGTGTCAAGCACGGCTTTACACTCTGCCCCTTCAATCTTCACCATGACCTCTGCTCGAGGCCCTATCAGTCCTGCGGGGATCCCAGCTGGACGGTCGTTTCTGGGGGAATCTTCAACTCCTGCAGGCCTGGGTGGTCCCCGTCCCCGGACTCTCTGGCAGCTACCGGATCTCTCCCAACTGATCCTCAGCTTTCCATACACCAAGGAGGGGTTTTCTTCATTATGGCACTTGCCAGCACTGTGTCCGTCCTGACCACATCGGTAGCAGAAGAATTGTCCTTTCCCCCTTCGCCCAGGTGGGATGGTGGCTCTAAATGCTGACTTCTCCATCGCCACAGTCAGAGGCGCCTTATTCCTGGAAGTCTTAGCTCGGTCAATGGTGCTTTGCAGTTCAGCTATCCGTTCTGTCAGGACCTGCATTTGTTGGGCAAGTTCCTCTGTGGTGCTCACCATCAGTACACTGGCCGTTTGCAGTGGTGTTGTGCCGGCTGGCTCCAATGTTTGGGCTTCCCAAAACTCGCTGGCAGCCTGCCTTTCTTCCTCTTCTCTGACCTCCTTTATCAGCTGGGAATAACTTGGGGGATGTTCCCGTCGTTCTCTTAGCCGGAGATGGAGTAGAATCGGGTTCTGATACTGAGCTCCTCTTACAATTTGAGCCAGTCTGGTCCGATCCATCTGTTCAGCAGTCACTGCTCCCCTCATGACAGCTCTCTGAAGCAGTCTCTCCAGCCTCTGTATATAGGCTGAAATCTTCTCGCCAATTTGCTGTCGGGAATTAAGGAACTTACAGTAACTGTCTTCAGGGCCCTCTACGCTCCCAAAGGTATGATCAAGGGCCTCTAGGCAGTCCTTCACACTGACCCCAGGGTCAATGAGCTTCAGGGTGCGAATCACATCTAATGCTGGGCCACTAAGGCTCTCTATTAGACATCTTCGCTTTTCTGCATCAGGTACGGCCCACTCCTGCAGCATTTCAGTGGTATGCTCCAACCAGGGTTCGAACTCCTCTGCCCCAGCAAATAATCTTAACTCACGACGAGAGTTTAACATAGCCTGGGACAGCACAACCTTTTCCAATATTTGCCCCAGTGCTTTTGCCCAATCATTGGCTGAGGCTGCGGCCCCTGAGCTAGAGGCTGCAGGGCCGGGGCCCAACAAACCTGACATATTAGCCATTATACAAACAGTAATTTCCTCAAAATATAACCACAATTGTTTCCCAATGCAGTGGAACACTCAACAGGTGCTTGCGAGGGGTACTGACCCAGGGAATCCCGGACGAGCCCCCAAAAATGTAACCCTTCTGCCCATCTA
>NW_020704952.1:0-1635 GCF_002925995.2 Terrapene triunguis
TACCACGAGCCAGTCCACTTTCCTGCCATCCCACGAACTGCTCCGCTCTACAAGCTGCTCCGCTCCGCTCCGCTCACCGACCTGTGAGCCGTTCCAGCCGTCCCCGCAAACAGCTCCGCTCGCCGTTCCTTGGGCCGCTCCAACCGGCCCCGCAAGGCTCCGCACCGCTTGCTGCTCCTCCAGTCGTCCCCACAAATTGCTCCACCAGCTGCTGAGCAATATAGCTTCAGGCTCCCCCACTAGTTAACACAGCACTCAGTGATCTCAGCTCTAACATCAGCTCTTTTGTGATTTCAGCTCTTAGCGATTTCAGTTCATAGTATAGTAGGGGAGCCCCAGTGCTGGTGCACCATTGGCCCAAAGTGAATTCAGCTCAGCAGCCTGTAACTAGACTCCTAAGGGAATCAAAGTTAGCTCTGACATTCAACAGTGGAGAGAGGAGGCAGTGCAATTGGTGTTTGAAACCCTCAGAGGGGGCCCATACCATCAGGTACAAATACCTGTCCCCATCCTCTCTCAATTCACTGGGTTTTGTAACCCATGCCCCTTGACAAGCAACTGCTACTTAGGTAATGGTGACGGATTCACTCAGTCCTTCTGTCATACAACAGTTCCACTGGCCTTGATTCACAGAATCAGGGTAACAAAACTTTATTCTTCCTGCCCCAATAACAGAGAAACTGGGGATCCCACACCAGCCAAAGTAACCACTTTTGGTTGCTGTGGGCTCATGCTAGGCGTGTGGGTGTGCCTATGCAAACGAGATCCGCCCCTGGAGTTCTTTTCCACACTCGCCATAATTCACCACCAGATGTCAGGGTAGAGCTCATCCTGATTCTGCTTACATCCTCCCCCCAGCCGAGAATTTGTCGTCCCGACAAATCACACTCCCTATTATACTCACTGGTTCCCTCCAAAGGGCCTCAGATAGCCCACTTTAGCTTCCACAAGCCTGTGTGCTAAACATATTGGTTCCTCACTAGTCACCCCAGGTGCATCATAAGTCAACCGTTTTACTGGCCTTATTACCCTGTCTCGTCTATGGAGAATCTCTGTTGCCGTGGTAGGGGGGACAGCCTCTTGAACGATGGATGGAGAGGTTTCCTTTGAGGGCCCCTCAGCTAGTGGTATAGGCTCCTGCATTTCTAGTTCTAACAGTGGAGGGTCCAAGGTGCCCAGGACATCCTCCACCTGTATGTCTCCACTGTCCAATAACCTGGGTGTGTCATCACATGGGGGTCCCACCAGTGGCTCAGGGGTGTCAGGAATGGGCCTAAATACTTCTGCCATGGGGTTTAGGGCGGAAGAGGAGGAGCTCTCTTTTGATTCAGCTGATCGAGACTGAAATCTTGTCTCCATCCCAGGATACACCATGGTTGTGTCTTCCTCCTCAGACTCACTCTCGGATGTGCTGCATGGGGGTAGGTTAGCTGCAGGGGGCTGGCTGTCCACGTTGGTGGGCGGCTTTGGTCCAGCACCTTCATTCTGCCCAGTTGCCCTGTTGTGGCCCATCTCATACGGGGTGCCTACCAATTCCCCCACCGGGAGCAAAAGGTTTCTATGCACTGTCTTTGTCTGCCCTGGACCTTCTTCAGGTTTGATCTTGTAGACCGGCAGGTCTCCCAGCTTTTCCAT
>NW_020704953.1:0-2872 GCF_002925995.2 Terrapene triunguis
CACCACCAGATGTCAGGGTAGAGCTCATCCTGACTCTGCTTACATCCACTATCCGTTGAGCCCGATGATCTAGCCAGCTTTCTATCCACCTTATAGCCCATATAGGCTCTTTTGGTCAGGTGCCCACTCCCTTTCCTTTACCTGGGGACTTTTTTTTAACCCTTTACAGGTAAAGCAAGTAAAGAACAGCTACTAAGAGGAATTTAATAGCTAACTGGCTGGCTGGGTGTCATAGAATCATAGAATATCAGGGTTGGAAGGGACCTCAGGAGGTCATCTAGTCCAACCCCCTGCTCAAAGCAGGGCTAATTCCCAACTAAATCATCCCAGCCAGGGCTTTGTCAAGCCTGACCTTAAAAACCTCTAAGGAAGGAGATTCCACCACCTCCCTAGGTAACCCATTCCAGTGTTTCACCACCCTCCTAGTGAAAAAGTTTTTCCTAATATCCAACCTAAACCTCCCCAACTGCAACTTGAGACCATTACTCCTTGTTCTGTCATCAGGTACCACTGAGAACAGTCTAGATCCATTCTCTTTGGAACCCCCTTTCAGGTAGTTGAAAGCAGCTATCAAATCCCGCCTCATTCTTCTCTTCTGCAGACTAAACAATCCCAGTTCCCTCAGTCTCTCCTCATAAGTCATGTGCTCAAGCCCCCTAATCATTTTTGTTGCCCTCCGCTGGACTCTTTCCAATTTTTCCACATCCTTCTTGTAGTGTGGGGCCCAAAACTGGACACAGTACTCCAGATGAGGCCTCACCAATGTTGAATAGAGGGGAATGATCATGTCCCTCGATCTGCTGGCAATGCCCCTACTTATACAGCCCAAAATGCCGTTAGCCTTCTTGGCAACAAGGGCACACTGTTGACTCATATCCAGCTTCTTGTCCACTGTAACCCCTAGGTCTTTTTCTGCAGAACTGCTTCCTAGCCATTCGGTCCCTAGTCTGTTGGTCCTACTTTGAGCAGGGGGTTGGACTAGATGACCTCCTGAGGTCTCTTCCAACCCTAATCTTCTATGATTCTATGAATAAAGAGAATGGGTTTCAAGAAAGCAGACTTTAGCAAACTCAGGGATTTGGTAGGTAAGATCCCATGGGAAGCAAGTCTAAGGGGAAAAACAATTGAAAACAGTTGGCAGTTTTTCAAAGAGACATTATTAAGGACAAAAGAGCAAGCTATCCCACTGCGTAGGAAAGATAGGAAGTATGACAAGATCACTCTGGCTTAGCCAGGAGATCTTCAATGATCTGAAACTCAAAAAAGAGTCCTACAAAAAGTGGAAATTAGTCAAATTACGAAGGATGAATACAAGCAAATAAAAGAAATATGTAGGGACAAAATTAGAAAGGTCAAGGCACAAAACCAGATTAAACTAACTAGAGACATAAAGGATATAAGAAAACATTCTATAAATACATTAGAAGTAGAAGAGGAAGACCAAGGGCGGGGTAGGCCCGTTACTCAATGAGGAGGGGAAAACAATATAGAAAATATGGAAACAGCAGAAATGCGAAATGAGTTTTTTGTTTCAGTTTTCACCAAAAAGGTAAGTAGCGATTGGATGTCTAACATAGTGAATGCCAGTGAAAATGAGGTAGGATCAGAGGCTAAAATAGGGAATGAACAAGTTAAAAATTACTTAGACAAGTTATATGTCTTCAAATCACAAGGGTTTGATGAAATACATCCTAGAATACTAAAGTTGCTGACTGAGGAGATATCTGAGCCATTAGCAATTATCTTCGAAAAGTCATGGAAGACAGGAGAGATTCCAGAGGACTGGAAAAGGGCAAATATAGTGCCCATCTATAAACATGGGAATAAGGACAACCTGGGGAATTACAGACCAGTCAGCTTAACTTCAGTACCTGGAAAGATAATGGAACAAATAATTAAGCAATAAATTTGCAAACACCTAGAAGATAATAAGATGATAAGTAACAGTAAGCATGGATTTGTCAAGAAAAAATCGTGTCAAACTAACCTAATAGCTTTCTTTGTGGGGTTCCAAGCCTTGTGGATAGAGTGGAAGTGGTAGATGTGGCATATCTTGATGTTAGTAAGGCTTTTGATACTGTCTCTCATGACCTCATAAACAAACTAGAGAAATACAATCTAGATGGCGCTACTATGAGGTGAGTGCATAACTGGTTGGAAAACCGCTCCTAGGGAGTGGGTCTCAGTCAAACTGGAACTGCGTATCAAGTGGGGTCCTGCAGGGATCAGGTCTGGGTCCGGTTCTGTTCAATATCTTCATCAATGATTTAGATAATGGTATAGAGAGTGCACTTATAAAGTTCATGGACAATACCAAGTTGGGAGGGGTTGCAAGTGCTTTGGAGGAGGGGATTAAAATTCAAAATGATCTGGATAAACTGGAGAAATGGTCTGAAGTAAATAGGATGAAATTCAATCAGGACAAATGCAAAATACTCCACTTAGGAAGGAACAATCAGTTGCACTCATACAAAATGGGAAATGACTGCCTAGGAAGAAGTAATACAGAAAGGGATCTGGGGGTCATAGTGGATCACAAACTAAATATGAATGAACAGTGTAACGCTGCTGTAAAAAAAAAAGTGAAGATCATTCTGGGATGTATTAGTAGGAGTGTTGTAAGCAAGACAGAATAAGTAATTTTTCCACTCTACTCTACACTGATTAGGCCTCAATTGGAGTATTGTGTCCAGTTCTGAGTGCCACATTTCAGGAAAGATGTGGACAAATTGGAGAAAACCCATTGAAGAGAAACAAAAATGATTAGAGGTCTAGAAAACATGATCTATGAGGGAAGATTGAAAAAACTGGGTTTGTTTGGTCTGGAGAAGAGAAGCCTGAGAGGGGATACAATAACAGTTTTCAATTACAT
>NW_020704954.1:0-5303 GCF_002925995.2 Terrapene triunguis
GCAGAACATGCAAGGGAAGAGGCTGCCCACAAGAGAGCTATGGAGGCAGAGGCAGCGAGAGCGGAGGCAGAAACAGCTGCCCACAAGAGAGCTATGGAGGCGGAGGCAGCGAGAGCAGAGGCAGAGACAGCTGCCCACGAGAGGGCTATGGAGGTGGAGGCAGCGAGGGAGTGAGCGGCGGCAGCGAGGGCGGAGGCAGAGGCAGCTGCCCAGGAGAGGGCTATGGAGGCCCAGAGGGAGGCCCAGAAACATGAACTGACTGTTATGGAGTCGAGGAGACAAAACCCTCCCCCTGCTGGCTCCACTTCCCCAAAAATCCACAAATGGGAGCGACTATGTCCACAGTATGACGAGTCCAGCGATATCGCCGAATATTTCATCACCTTTGAGAGACTGTGCACCCTCCATGCCATCCCTGAAGATCAGAAGATGACCACATTGATAGCAAAATTGACTGGCAGAGCTCTGGACATATTCAATAAGATGCCTATTGATGATGCTTCAAACTATGGTAAATTTAAGGAACTGGTTTTGAAACAGTTTCGGGTTACACCTGAAACCTACAGGGTTAAATTCAGGAGCCTTAAGAGGGGATCTGGATTAAGTAATGTGGCTTATGCCAATGAAATGAGAGATTTGGTAGATAAATGGGTGCGGGGGAGAGGCATTACCAGCTTTGAAGGGATGTGTGATCTGGTTATTCAGGAACACTTCCTGAATATGTGCAGTGATGAGGTAAAACAGTATTTGTGGGACAAAAAGGTAAATGCAGTGGGTGAATTAGCTGAGTATGCTGACTCTTATGAGCAAGCACAAGCTGCGATCAAACATAAACCACTGGTGGAGGGGTATAAGGTTGGGGGAAAGCAGAATCACCGTTTTACCCCTGGGTCTGGGAAAAAGGAGGCTGGGCAGTCACCCCCCCATTCTCCTGTTACTCATCCCAAATTTCCTGCACAAGCAGGGGATCCCAGACGGTGCTTTCACTGCAATTCCCCAGGGCATCTGAGGAGTAGCTGTCCCAAATTGAAGGAGAATAAACCTCCCTTGTCCCATGTTAGCTCGGTTGCCTTCAGCCCTGAGGCCCCAGAGGGCACCCCCACCTCTTATCACACCAGCTTGGTGGACATGGGGCCCAGTGAAGCGGACAGGGAACACATCAAGGTTGTCAAGATCGATGGCATGGAGTGTCTGGGATGGAAGGATACGGCGGCTCAGTTCTCTCTGGTTCGACCGAGTGTGGTCCCAGATGCTAGTGTTCTGACGGGGCAGACGACCCACATTAAGGGGGTGGGGCCGCAGAGGTTCTCTGTGCCCCTGGCTAAGGTTCATGTGGAATGGGAAGGTATGGAAAGGGATTTACTGGTGGGGATGCTCGAGGACATCCCCGCGGACATGTTGCTGGGAAATGATTTTTTCAGCAGAACTAGGACTGTTAGTGTGGTAACTCGCAGCATGAAGAAAGGCTGTGAGGGGGAGGCTGTTCCGGCTGATGACTGTAGGTCTGATGCAACTGAACAGCCAACCCCTCCTGCCCCAGGGAACATGGTGGTGGGTGACTCAGAGGGAGTCCCCAGGGATGGGGCGGGGACCTTGGAACCCATACAGGAGTTGGGGGAGGGTCTCATTGACAGAACAGTGCAGGGAGGCGGGATACTTCCAAATATGGGAGAGGCAGAGCCAGGCCTCTGTCTGGCTGAGGACAACAGGCTCCCAGGGGTGGGGGCAGGGGAGATGCAGTCAGTGCCCAGGGACGCTATCTCAAGGGTTGTCTGTCAGGAATTTGCAGCTAGACAAAGGGCGGACCCCTCCCTTGAAAGTATAAGAAAGTGTATCTCGGAGGGAACTCCAGGAAGGGAGGGGGGGGAGAAGTTTTTTGAAGAGGACGGGAAACTGTACAGGCAGGCCCCTGTAGGGAAAAACCAGGGTCCCGGTCAACCCTATAAGCAGTTGGTTGTACCCAGCCAACACCGGGGGGAATTAGTGCTGGTAGCGCATGACAGTCCCTTTGCTGGTCACTTGGGGGTACAGAGAACATATGACAGGCTGAGGAGGAATTTCTACTGGCCAGGGATACAGAATGATGTGAGGGATTATTGTAGGACTTGTGCTGTGTGTCAGGAGAGGAAGAAGCCGGGGGGACCCCAAAAGGCTCCGCTGCGTCCCTTGCCCATCATCCAGGAGGCATTCCAAAGAGTGGCAATAGACATAGTGGGCCCTATGCCACGTCCCACCCGGAGAGGGAACAAGTATATCTTGGTGGTAGTAGACTTCGCCACTCGGTACCCTGAGGCAATTGCACTGTCTAACATAGAAGCCGAGACAGTGGCAAGAGCTCTGCTCACCATATTCAGCAGAGTGGGCTTCCCTAAGGAAATTTTGTCAGATCGGGGGGCAAACTTTATGTCGCAGTTGTTCAATGAGCTATGGAAGGTGTGTGGAGTGAAAAACCTACCACCCCCAGGCCAATGGGCTGGTGGAAAGATTCAATGGGACCCTAAAATCCATGCTGGGGATGTATGCCAAAAAAAGGGGCCAAAGTTGGGATGAACTATTACCGTTCCTGCTGTATGCCTACAGGGAGGTACCCCAAGAGTCCACAGGCTTTTCTCCATTTGACCTTCTGTATGGGAGGAAAGTGAGGGGACCCCTCGATCTCATCAGGGATACCTGGGAAGGATGCAACACGGTAAGGGAGGAACCTGTGACTGAGTATGTCCAGAGGTTCAGGAGGGAGTTGAAAGACATGATGGAGATTGTACAAAACAACCTCCAGAGCAGTCAGGCCAAGCAAAAGGCGTGGTATGATAAAAATACTTGTAAACGCACTTTTGATGTAGGGGATTTGGTCATGGTACTCGGCCCTGCCAAAAAGTTCAAGATGCAAAACTCCTGGGAGGGGCCCTTTGAAGTGGTGGAAGTGGCAAATGAGGACACTTATAAAGTTAAAAAGCCCCTGGATGGTGCGGTACCCCAACTGGTACATGTAAACAGACTCAAGGCCTATCACAGCAGAGTGGCCGAGGTAAACATGATCTGTTGCGTCAAAGGGGAAACTGAGGCACACTCACTCACTGATCTGATGGCTGAATGCCAAGACGGGTCGTCCCTTGAAAGTATAGAAATCTGTAGTGAGCTGACACCACTCGAAAGGAGGGAAGCATTGTTAACACTGCAGAAGTACAGTGAGGTATTTTCCAACAAACCAGGGAGGACGCACTTGCTGTCCCATAGGATCCTCACGAAAGGGGCTCAACCTCCTCCTTCCAGGCCTTATAGGGCCACCGGCAAGGTGAAGGAGCAAATTCAGGCTGAGATACAAAGCATGTTGGACTTGGGGGTGATTAAGGATTCCGACAGTGCATGGGCTTCCCCTGTGGTCTTGGTCCCCAAAAGAGATGGCACCGTTAGATTTTGTGTAGACTATAGAAAACTCAATGCTGTCACTGTAACAGATGTATACCCCATGCCAAGAATTGATGACATGCTGGATGTGCTGAGCCAAGCCAAGTACCTTAGTACCTTTGATCTGACCAAAGGTTACTGGCAGATCCCTCTGGAGGGAAAGGCGCAACAAAAATCAGCTTTTATCACGGACATAGGGCTCTATGAATTCACGGTGTTACCTTTTGGTCTGGTAAATGCGGGTGCCACCTTCCAGAGACTGGTCAACAGAGTGTTAAATGGCTTGCAGCATTATGCTAGGGCATATATAGATGACATTGCCGTATTCAGCAACACCTGGGGTGACCACAGAGAGCACCTGGAAGTCGTGCTATCAACGCTCAAAGAGGCTGGGCTAACTGTGAAGCCCTCCAAGTGCAAGATAGGGGCAGCCAAAGTCCCTTATCTGGGGCACTGGGTAGGGGGGGGTAAAATATCCCCCGACCCTCTTAAGGTGGAAGCCATCGTGAAATGGCCTGTACCCCAGACTAAAAGGCAAGTCCAATCCTTCATAGGCTTGGCAAACTATTACAGGAGGTTTGTGGTGGGGTTCAGTGACGTTGTGTCCCCAATCACGGACTTATGTAAAAAGCATCAACCTAATAAGGTCATTTGGTCAGAGGCATGCCAAAAAGGCTTCAACAAGGTAAAAGCACTCCTGTCCGCGAAGCCTGTGCTGGCCAGCCCTGACTTCGAAAAGCCTTTTGAGTTATGCACTGACGCGTCAGACACAGGGTTGGGTGCTGTGCTGATGCAGACAGGGGAAGACAGTACGAAGCATCCCATTGCCTTCCTGAGCAAAAAACTGTCCCCTGCCGAACAGAATTACTCTGTTATAGAGAAGGAATGCTATGCCATTGTGTGGGCCGTCAAACAATTAAGACCTTACCTTTTTAATAGGAGGTTCAGAATTCTAACTGACCATTCACCTTTAGTATGGCTTCACCGAACTAAGGGCACCAACTCCAAACTGCTACGCTGGAGTCTGGTCCTACAGGAGTTTGACATGGAGATTACTCATATTAAAGGGAAGGAGAACTGGGTAGCAGATGCAATGTCCAGAAAAGAGGAACTTTAGGTATACTGCCTCCGCCATGGACAGTGTCCAAGGCTCTGGCAGTAAGTTCAGGGGGAGGGTGTGACAGCGTACCCCATAAGGCTTTATGGGTGGGTGTTTATAAATGTATGTATGATATAACTGAAATATGTTTTGTGCTGCCTGTGCCATGTAACATATCTCCGTAAAGGTTATGGTCTACTATATCTATTCATCCTTTGTACATATATACCATTTTCTACTTGAGGTTAAGAATATGGGCTGTATGCTTGCTTGATTTCTAAGTAAGCTTGGTGAGGCATTTGGTCAGCTTCTTTAGGAAGGAATTTGCCAGGTTAAGTACCTGATCAGGAAACACTTGGGGAACAATGCATCTTGGAATGCTCCAATCCACATAAGAAGTCTTCCTGGAGACATGCAAGATTCCATGTGGGCAATGGCTTCAGCCTGTAAAGACTGAGTCATGCAGGGACATGTGACTTGCCCAGGTGACTCCAGAACTCCATCTTGGAGCTGGACTTTGCATAGGAGGGAGGAGGGGGGTCTCCTCCCACAAGAGAGAGTCTATTTAACCCTGGGAGAGACCCCTCCATTTTGTCTTCAGCTGGCTAAAGAAGGAGCCTCTACACCCCCCCAGGATGCTTGAAGGGAACTGAATCAAAAGACAGTAACTACAGGGGTTGTGAGAGATTGCTGGACCCAGGCTAAAGGGAGATTAGCCTGTAAAAGGGAGCATTCTGGAACTGGTGAGGAACTTATCTGTATTTAGTTTGATTAGGCATAGATTTGCGCATTTTATTTT
>NW_020704955.1:0-1013 GCF_002925995.2 Terrapene triunguis
GAACCACTTAAATCCTACTGTCTGTATTTAATAAAATCACTTTTTATTTAGTAATTTACTCAGAGTATGTATTAATACCTGGGGGAGCAAACAACTGTGCATATCTCTCTATCTGTGTTATAGAGGGCGAACAATTTATGAGTTTGCCCTGCATAAGCTTTATGCAGGGTAAAACGGATTTATCTGGGTTTAGACCCCATTGGGAGTTGGGCATCTGAGTGCTAAAGACAAGCACACTCCTGTGAGCTGTTTTTGGGTAAACTTGTAGCTTTGGGACAAGTGATTCAGACCCTGAGTCTGTGTTGGAGCCAGACAGGAGTGGCTGGCTCAGCAAGACAGGGTGCTGGAGCCCTAAGCTGGCAGGGAAAACAGAAGCAGGGGTAGTCTTGGCACATCGGGTGGCAGCTCCCAAGGGGGTTTCTGTGATCCAACCCGTCACAGTGGCGTAGTCGGCAGGATCTGTGCACAGCTGATTGCTTTGAGATACTGGTAGTGATTTTAAGTGAGTTTTAAGTGTGGTGGCTGGAGAACAGACAAAGTGGTTACTGGTTTGTTATTTTCTGTTTGCTTATTTCGGGAAAGGGAAGTAGTGACAGAAAAGGAAGCAAAATAAGTAAGACGGAAGATCAGAAGAAACTAAAACTGCACAGGGTACAAATTGCCCAGAAAAGCTGAACGCTGGGCACTGTGAAAGTCTTGGTTAACTAAGAATCCTCTGAACTGAGTGCATCTCAGTTTCAGTGAACTGCAGAGGGGTTGTGGCCCAGCACAAGAAAGCAGGACAATGAGTTCTAGTGATCTCAGTTTCAGTGAACTGCAGAGGGATTGTAGCCCAGCACCAGAAAGCAGGACAATGAGTACTAGTGACGCTGCTAATAAACTAAAGCTGGCCAGGCTGGTAGCAAAAGAGAAAGAAAATGAACATAAGAGACAGTTGGAACTAAGACACTTAGAAATTAGTGCCAGGGAGGCAGAACATGCAAGGGAAGAGGCTGCCCACAAGAGAGCTATGG
>NW_020704956.1:0-1177 GCF_002925995.2 Terrapene triunguis
ATGTGCTAAATTCTTCCTTCTCGACCATCTTTGAACAGTTTATAAAACACTGGGCCTCTGGAATGTGTTTATCCTTGGGCTGGATCAGATAGCTATGCAAACATTTTATATAGCTGAGATTATCTGGAGTTCTATGAAAAACTTTGCACCTCAAATTTTTTAGTAAAGAAAAGATGGGGCTAGTGCAGACCAAGTCCTGGGAAAGATAAAAGGGAAGGGAAGGGAAAACAGGAAGAGATCCCAAATGGTGAACAAGGACTTCAACTAGCACAGCAACTGAATGTTTTGTGGGGGGTTTCCTCAGGGAGACTCCTAGAAAGGACAAGCCTGTCCCACAAGGCTCAACACACTGTAGAACATTTATGAGTTGCAAAGGGGAGGAAAAGGACAGATTTGAAAGAACAGGGAAGCGGGATTAGTAAATGCAACAATATATTTTGGAGAGACTTCAAGAAAAAGAAGCTGCTGCCTTAAGTCACTACGTCTACACAGCAATCAAACACCTGTGGCTGGCCCAGATCAGCTGACTTGGGCTAGCGAGGCTCAGGCTGCAGGGCTGTAAAGCAACTTTGTAAATGTTTGAGCTCAGGCTAGAGCTCAAATTTGGGGATCCCTTGAGGGGGCAGCAATTTTTAGCCCCGTAGCTCGAGACCTGCGAGCCAAACTCAGTTGACCCAGGCAAGCCGTGGGTCTTTTTTTCCAGTATAGATGTTCCCAAAGGGCCCTATTCATTAGAATTCCATGGAGTCACTGGAGAGTTTGCATTTTCCTTTTGTTTCCTTCCACCATGACTAAACAGTAGCAGGATATACATTTTTAGATTGTTTTATCCACTCTTGTTTCGCTAGCTTTACCTTTTCTCAATTGCCTTATTTATTTTTCTTATTATTTCTCAATCTTCCCTCCATTGACTAACCATTCAATTTCTTGGTACTGATCAGGAAAAAAACATATTTGAAACACTATTCCAAACATTAAACCCATATAGCAAAGTCTTTGTTTATTTTGATGGCAGGCCGGGGGTGCCTTGGGGAGGCATTGATTTCTCCAGGAGGTAAGGTCTGTGCCAATTTGATTCTCATAGCTTTCATGTCACAATATAGTATTGTTATTTTTCATATGGCTTTCTCTTATTTGAGAAACTGAGATATATAAAGGGGCACTGCATTTACTGATA
>NW_020704957.1:0-5655 GCF_002925995.2 Terrapene triunguis
TGTAATTAGGTAAGCTCCGGGGGGAAACGAGCCCTATTTGGCTAACAAACTGGCGACCGCGGCAGGACTTCTCTCCCTGTGGAGGACACTGACCGGCGACCGAAGGCGATTCCGAGGAGTGGCCACCTCGAGCTTTGGTTTGCTCGGGCCTCGGGTCGTCACAATCGGTCGGGGCGGCTGTGTCCTCTCTAAAGAGAACTCCTAACGACACGGAGATAAGACGGTACCAGAAGAAGGGGAAGGTCCAACAGCCGGACGCGGCCACTCCGGGCGGTAAGTGCGTTTACCTCTTGGGTTTGAGGGATAACGCCCCCGCAGTGTAAATTGGGCCCTTTGGGTAATCCCTGTGTGGGAAGGTATTGTAGATGGACAAATGTTTTGTGGTTATGATAACAAAGCAGGCAACGTTTAATGAATAATTTCACTAACTTTCCTAGTCTGTGGGCCGTACTGGACAATTACTGGGACGTAGAAAAGCCCCAGGGCTTGCTTTTATTCTTGGCAGGGGTACTGCCAAGAATACTTTTTCATACTAATGATATTCTGGAAGCCAAAATTGTGATAACCAGGTCTAGGACTTAAACCGACTCTAGCCGCACCGAGACTCCTGCGAGGGGAAACCCCGTGACCAGGATATCTTGATCGCAAGGGGGGTCGGTCGAACCCGTGACCAGGTTTAATTAGACACGAGCATAATGGGGTCCGGACAAAGCACATATGCTGGGACACCCTTGGAATGTATGTTAACATATACGTTTATGGTGTTAAAAAATAGGACTGATATTTTGCTCAAGTGCCATTTGACTCCGACAGGCTTGGTAGTAACGGCTGCTAAACCCCAGAACCCTCCCACTGTTGTAATGCCAGAATCGGTGTCCCCTTCGGCTCCTTCACCCCCACAGGCTTTAGAGAGTACCCCCCCCCTTGGTGGGATTGTATCCGTTGATTACTGAGAGTGTGGTAGCCCGTCCAGGAACACAGAATCTTGTGTCATGTTGCTTTTAACATCTGGCTGCTTTTAAGGCAGAGGCAGGAGAATTCTCAACGAATCCAAGCAAGTTCATATCTATCTTTGAAGGTTGTCTAGCTAGCCATAAGCCTCACGAGGGAGGACTCGGGTAGCCTTATGAGTAAGAATGTTTAAGGGAAGAGACCAGGAAGGGTGGGGGCTAGTTGAGAAACCCACCCTCCTAGCTAAATTGGTAGTGAAAAAAAAAAGCCGGTGCCCATGGAAGGGACGGTTCAGCGAGAAAAGCAGGATCAGGCCCAAGCGGGCAGGCAACAGACAGAGAGATTGGAAAACAGGTTGGAAACTTTGAGGGCATAGTGGAAGGAAAAGAGTAAGTAATTATAAGCATGGGGATTTCAAATCCCCAGGACAATAATTGGAATGGTAAAATCTGAGTTGATTGGGTGTCGTTTTGGGAGACAAGCAAGTGATTTAAGAAAAGAGAGTGAAAAGTTAACTCTGTAGTTGCTAGAGGGAATCAAGCAGTGAAACTTGGTAGGAATGTCTGTAAGTAATTCAGGCAGGAGGTTATTTAAGTGGAATTATTCGACTATGAATACGTTAGTCTAATTTGCTGAAGAACACTCCTGCTGTGTACAATCTGTGTTTTATAAGTTTGAGATGAATTGGTATTGTTTTAAAGTTGCAAAACTGAGAATACTTTTGCCAGACACAGGAAACTAGTGTTGTTTAAGGTATTTAGCATTTAATCCTTAAGGTGACTTAACGCTTTACAAGATTTAAAATGTTTTAACTAAAGACCAAAGGTTGTGGCTGCAGCAGGGTAGTCAAAGCCAGGAGAATAAAAGATTTGAATTTGTTTTTGGGTAACAAAATAGCAGATAAAAGATCTGGTAAAGAGAGAGAAGGCATTTAAGGTTTAAAAAGGGAAAGCTATTGGACACCAGAGGTTGTACAGAGTGGAATCCTCAGAAGTGAGTGTGCTTGTCCTGGTTTGTTGCATCAAAGCTTTGCACAGAAATTATGTTACTGGAAAGGGATGGCAATGAGTATGTGTTAATGGTTAGAGAAAAGGTGTATAAGTGAAGAGTAGAAGGTTCCTTTGGAAGTTAGAAGAAGCCGAGAAAGGGAGAAGAGAAAAAAGCACAGAATGAGTTAACTGAGAGGAAAATACAGCTGGCCTCAGTCCAAGGACATTGTTCATAGCCAAGACTTTGCTGACAACCAAGAAAAAGGGGGGGCCTGAATGTGCCCAAGCAAGTGAGATCTGCAAAATACTGCAAGGCATAATGAGGACAACAGAAGGGTTAAAAAGCAGTTTTGTTGAACAGTATTGGCTCAAGGATTTAAAAATTCCCCCACTCTGTTCGAACAGGCTTTGGCCAGAGACTTGGAGGAGTGGGATAATTCAGACAAAGCCCTCTTGCTGTAATATGTAGATGACTTGCTAATTGCTGCTGTGGATCTAATCCCTTGTCTCAGAGCTACTGTGAGTCTCCTAAACTTTATTGGACTGCGAGGATACAGGGTATCTCAAAGCAAAGCCCAAATTGCGCTTTCAGAGGTTCAATATCTGGGATTTCACATCAGGCAGAGAGAGAGACAGCTCTCAAACGAAAGGAAGGAGGCTATCTGCCAAGTTCCCATCCCCAGCAAACGGCTTAGGGCATTCCTGGGCATGGCAGGCTTTTGCAGAATATGGATTCCAAAGTTTGGACTGTGGGCTAAACCTCTGTATAAATGTGTTAAGGGAGCGGAACATGACCCCTTTCACTGGTCCCCAGAAGCGGACAGGGCATTTCAGTTACTAGGTGCCTGGAAGCGTCCTGTGGCATACTTTTCTAAACAACTGGATCAAGTTTCAAAGGGATGGCCAGCCTGTTTGAGGGCGGTCGCAGCTACGGTTCTAGTGCTTGGGAGAAGCTGGAAAGCTGACACTGGGAGGAAGTGTGCAAGTGTGTATGTTCCCCATATGGTTCGAGCCTTGCTGGACACTAAGGGTGGTCTTTGGCTCACACAGGCTCGGGTTGCTCGGTACCAGGCGAAGCTGTTAGAGAATCCTGAAGTCACCCTGCAGATTTGTCCCTCCCTTAATCCAGCTACACTGCTGCCCGAGACAGAAAAGCAAGAACATGACTGTTTAGAAATCATAGATGTTCAGTATGCTAGCCGCCCAGATCTAAAAGATCAGCCACTCCCAAATGCTGACTTGGAATGGTATACAGATGGAAGTAGTACTGTTGTGAATGGGCAAAGGAGGGCTGGTTATGCCATTGTGTCTCTTCATGATACCGTGGAAGCTGAGAGTTTACCGGCAGGAACATCTGCCCAACTTGCTGAACTGGTGGCCCTGACTCGGGCACTCGAGCTGGCAAAAGCCAAACGGGTTAATATCTTTACTGACTCAAAGTATGCTTTTGGGGTATTGCATGCTCACGCTGGTTTATGGAAACAAAGGGGAATGCTAACAGCCCAAGGCTCTCCGGTCAAGCATGGGTCTCAAATTCTCCGACTTTTAGAGGCAGTACAACTCCCTTCAGCAGTAGCAGTGGTGCATTGCAAAGCCCATCAAAGGGAAGATCAAGATGTAACCAAGGGCAATGCCAGAGCAGACAGGGAAGCTAAGCGAGCTGCTACCCTGAAATCACCAACTGAGGAAAATGCCCAAATGCATGCCCTCATCCCATCAGTGGGTGAGCTTGCAGCCCCTCAGTACTCCCAAGAGGACAGAAACCTGGCTGACAGTCTCGGTCTCCAGGAAAAGGAGGGATGGCTTTATTCCACAGAGGGAAAAATCCTCCTGCCCAAGGGCCTGATTCAACCAGTGTTGCAGAAACTGCATCAAACCACACACGCAGGCAGAGAGGCTCTTATCCAGCTCATGAATAAATATTTTCTAACCTCTGGACTTAAACCACTAACATCACAGGTACAAGCTGAAGGTTTAATCTGCCAAAAGAATAACCCTCGACCAGGAGTAGCAGTGCCACCAGCCACCCTGGAACCTACCCCAGGCCCAGGATTAGTGTGGCAAATAGACTTTACTGAGTTTCCCAGGACTCAAGGGTATAGGTACCTTCTCGTCTTAGTGGATCGATTCAGCGGGCGGCCTGAAGCCTTCTCATGTCGCAACAACACTGCCAAGACAGTGGCTCTTAAGTTTGTCAAGGAAATCATTCCTCGCTTCGGCCTTCCTCAGTGGATGGAATCTGATAATGGAACACACTTCACATCTCAAGTGGTTCAAAAGATAGCAAGTGCTCTGCAAATCCCCTGGAAACTCCACACACCCTGGCAACCACAAGCCAGTGGAGTAGTGGAATGCACAAATCAGACACTCAAGCGACACCTCTCAAAAGTCTGTCAGGAGGCCTCTCTTAAGTGGCCTGATGCCTTGCCCCTTGTGTTACTTCGCATTCGTGCTCTCCCTAAGGGCAGGATAGGGCTTAGTCCCTTCGAGATTATGTTTGGAAGAGCATGGCCTATGAATGGTACCCCAGTTCTGGCAGGGGAATGGGAAGTGGGGTATGGTTTCTTGTCTCAGTACATGTGCCCTGTCTGCTGTTCTTTCTTTTCTTCACAGGCACACCAAAGATTCACAGCCTCTTCCACTGGATACCTCGGGTCCACTCCCTGCAGCCTGGTGACTCCGTTCTCGTGTGGACCTGGAAGGACAAGACTCTCCAAGAGAAGTGGAAGGGACCCCACACCATCCTGCTTGTCACCCATACAGTGGCAAAGGTCGAAGGACACAAGAACTGGATTCATCACTCTCGACTGAAAGCAGTGCCCATTCCTGAACAGTGGACTGTCCAGCCTGCGAAGAAGACTGCTAACGACTATTTGGGACTTAAGCTGTTATTCAAAAGACAGTAAGGATCACTGGGAATGCGTTGTGATCTTTCTGAACAGTCACAGCATACTCCCCACGAGAACCCTGAGCATTGGTTTTATTTTCTCACAGAAAGCCGACCTGGTCTATGTATTTGGTCTTGTTATTTTTTTGACTTGTTTAGTGTCAATAATTCTTGTTATCCTCTGGGTATTTGGGTTGTGGTAATTATAATATGGGTTTAGGTTTAGGGTCTCTCACAGCATTTCTTTTTATCACAGAGGCAATTCTTCTGTTACCTACTGTTTCACCCACATCGCATGCAGGATGGGGAGCCATCCCTGCAAATATGGCTACCAATATCTATGAGGCCCTGAAAATTGCCTTTGCCCATGAGTTCTCTCTCTCCAACTGTTAAATATGTGCCCAGACTCCCCATCATTCAGCGGGATTGCCCTGGAGAGTAGTACCCCAAAATTGGTCAGACTATTGTCAAAGGTGGCAGTAGCACCTCTGACAATTTAAGTTTGCCAATGATACCCTGGCCATAGAAAAAAGCATAAGTTCTGAGCTGTACCAGCTTTGACTGCTGGCTTTGCAGAACTGTCAGGCCCTAGATTATGTGTTAGCCTCACGAGGCGGGGTCTGTGCCCTTATTGGAGAAGAGTGTTGTACCTCCCATACCCCAGAAGTTCCCTTATACCCTCTTATTGATAATCCTGATTGCATGGAGCATAATCACATTTTGTCTTTAGAGTATGAGAAAACTCTAACAAAGGTTTGTTGAGTATTCTCAAAGGGGGGATTGTTGGGATCCACTAGGCATAGCTACCAGGTAACTCGGGAGAGCGGA
>NW_020704958.1:0-1108 GCF_002925995.2 Terrapene triunguis
GCTGGGGGCCCCCGGGGGCTGCTGCACCCTGGGGTGTGCTGGGTCTCTGCTTGCAGCACCCGGGGGCTGCCGTGCCCTGGAGCACGCTGGGCTTTAGCATGCAGACTCGGGGTCATCTTGCCTCTGATGGAGGCCGGGGTTCAGACGGCAGAGAGGCACTCCACTGAGCACTGGCAGGGCTCTCCCTGCCCGGGGGTAGCTGCTGCCAGACGGTGCCCTAGCCTGCCCGGGAAGGGGCTGGAGGCAGGCGGGCTATTAGTCACCGTTAGGCCGGCAGACAGACAGCTGGGCTCGTGGGCCGGTACTGTGCCGCCAGGTAAATCAGTGCAGGAAGGTAATGGCCCCAAACGGCAGAGGAGGCGACTCCCAGCCAGCATCCACGTGGCTGTCAGTGACTCACTTTCCAATGGCCTGGCCTCACCAGAGCCCTGATTAGCCAGGCAGCCCTGCCTTCGTGAGACAGCTGGACCAGACGGCTGCCACGGGCCACCTTCCCCAGGCCCAACTCCTCACTCACCAAAATTAAACCTGATGCCCTGACTTCAGATCCTGCTGGCAGCTGCAGGGTCATGGGGAGGTCAGTCAGTCTAGAGCCGGCCCTGGTGCACGTTTGTGCGCCCACGCGTGCAGGAGACACGCACGTAGCCTGCCCCAGCGTCAGCCCCCAGAAGGAGGATGGGAACTTGGAACAAAGGATGGACGCGCTCTTCCCAGGGCCGGCTCCAGGCACCAGCTTGGCAAGCAGGTGTTTGGGGCGGCCAAAACCCTGGAGTCGGCCCTGGCTCTTCCAGCTCCAAGCCACTGTGGGCTGGAAAGCTGAGTGCAGCATGTTGCACAAGCACCCCTGGGAGAGGTTTCCTGACAGGAGTGTGCAGCATGCGGCCCATGATACACCGTCACCCAGACAACAATTGACACCAACCATCCTGCCGACCTGCCCCACCTGAAAACGGGACAACCTGCCCTCCTCCCTGAGGAACTCTCCTTCCTGGGCCTGGGGAGGTTCTGGGCACCAGCGCTTTCAAGAGGCAGAGGGAATGTTGGTGCAGGAAAGGTCCAGGGCAGTTGGCAAGGCCATGGGAAAGAGGATGTCAAGCAGCTAGGTGGG
>NW_020704959.1:0-1100 GCF_002925995.2 Terrapene triunguis
CTGGGTCTCAGCTGGGGGTTGCTGCACCCTGGGGTGTGCTGGGTCTCTGCTTGCAGCACCCGGGGGCTGCCGTGCCCTGGAGCACGCTGGGCTTTAGCATGGAGAGTCAGGGTCTCTGATGGAGGCCGGGGTTCAGACCGCAGAGAGGCACTCCACTGAGCACTGGCAGGGCTCTCCCTGCCCGGGGGTAGCTGCTGCCAGACGGTGCCCTAGCCTGCCCGGGAAGGGGCTGGAGGCAGGCGGGCTATTAGTCACCGTTAGGCCGGCAGACAGACAGCTGGGCTCGTGGGCCGGTACTGCACCGCCAGGTAAATCAGTGCAGGAAGGTAATGGCCCCAGACGGCAGAGGAGGCGACTCCCAGCCAGCATCCACGTGGCTGTCAGTGACTCACTTTCCAATGGCCCGGCCTCACCAGAGCCCTGATTAGCCAGGCAGCCCTGCCTTCGTGAGACAGCTGGACCAGACGGCTGCCACCGGCCACCTTCCCCAGGCCCAACTCCTCATTCACCAAAATTAAACCTGATGCCCTGACTTCAGATCCTGCTGGCAGCTGCAGGGTCATGGGGAGGTCAGTCAGTCTAGAGCCGGCCCTGGTGCAGGTTTGTGCGCCCACGTGTGCAGGAGACACGCACGTAGCCTGCCCCAGCATCAGCCCCCAGAAGGAGGATGGGAACTTGGAACAAAGGATGGACGCGCTCTTCCCAGGGCCGGCTCCAGGCACCAGCTTGGCAAGCAGGTGCTTGGGGCGGCCAAAACCCTGGAGCCGGCCCTGGCTCTTCCAGCTCCAAGCCACTGTGGGCTGGAAAGCTGAGTGCAGCATGTTGCACAAGCACCCCTGGGAGAGGTTTCCTGACTGGAGTGTGCAGCATGTGGCCCATGATACACCGTCACCCAGACAACAATTGACACCAACCATCCTGCCGACCTGCCCCACCTGAAAACGGGACAACCTGCCCTCCTCCCTGAGGAACTCTCCTTCCTGGGCCTGGGGAGGTTCTGGGCACCAGCGCTTTCAAGAGGCAGAGGGAATGTTGGTGCAGGAAAGGTCCAGCGCAGTTGGCAAGGCCATGGGAAAGAGGATGTCAAGCAGCTAGGTGGG
>NW_020704960.1:0-1300 GCF_002925995.2 Terrapene triunguis
GCACTTGATATCTTTTGAACCACTTGAGATGTGAAGTGTGTTCCATTGTCAGATTCCATCCACTGAGGAAGGCCGAAGCGAGGAATGATCTCCTTAACAAACTTAAGAGCCACTGTCTTGGCAGTGTTGTTGCGACATGGGAAGGCTTCAGGCCGCCCGCTGAATCGATCCACTAAGACGAGAAGGTACCTGTACCCTTGAGTCCTGGGAAACTCAGTAAAGTCTATTTGCCACACTAATCCTGGGCTTGGGGTAGGTTCCAGGGTGGCTGGTGGCACTGCTACTCCTGGTCGAGGGTTATTCTTTTGGCAGATTAAACCTTCAGCTTGTACCTGTGATGTTAGTGGTTTAAGTCCAGAGGTTAGAAAATATTTATTCATGAGCTGGATAAGAGCCTCTCTGCCTGCGTGTGTGGTTTGATGCAGTTTCTGCAACACTGGTTGAATCAGGCCCTTGGGCAGGAGGATTTTTCCCTTTGTGGAATAAAGCCATCCCTCCTTTTCCTGGAGACCAAGACTGTCAGCCAGGTTTCTGTCCTCTTGGGAGTACTGAGGGGCTGCAAGCTCACCCACTGATGGGATGAGGGCATGCATTTGGGCATTCTCCTCAGTTGGTGATTTCAGGATAGCAGCTCGCTTAGTTTCCTTGTCTGCTCTGGCATTGCCTTTGATTACATCTTGATCTTCCCTCTGATGGGCTTTGCAATGTACCACTGCTACTGCTGAGGGGAGTTGTACTGCTTCTAAAAGCCGGCGTGAGCATGCAATACCCCAAAAGCATACTTTGATGCCACAGGACGCTTCCAGGCACCTAATAGCTGAAATGCCCTGTCCGCTTCTGGGGACTGGTGAAAGGGGTCATGTTCCGCTCCCTTAACACATTTATACAGAGGTTTAGCCCATAGTCCAAACTCTGGAATCCATATTCTGCAAAAACCTGCCATGCCCAGGAATGCCCTAAGCCGTTTGCTGGGGATGGGAACTTGGCAGATAGCCTCCTTCCTTTCGTTTGAGAGCTGTCTCTCTCTCTGCCTGATGTGAAATCCCAGATATTGAACCTCTGAAAGAGCAATTTGGGCTTTGCTTTGAGATACCCTGTATCCTCGCAGTCCAATAAAGTTTAGGAGACTCACAGTAGCTCTGAGACAAGGGATTAGATCCACAGCAGCAATTAGCAAGTTATCTACATATTACAGCAAGAGGGCTTTGTCTGAATTATCCCACTCCTCCAAGTCTCTGGCCAAAGCCTGTCCGAACAGAGTAGGGGAATTTTTAAATCCTTGAGCCAATACTATCCAGCA
>NW_020704960.1:1400-4112 GCF_002925995.2 Terrapene triunguis
TTCTGTGCTTTTTTTTTTTCTCTTCTCCCTTTCTCGGCTTCTTTTAACTTCCAAAGGAACCTTCCACTCTTCACTTATACACCTTTTCTCTAACCATTAACACATACACATTGCCATCCCTTTCCAGTAACATAACTTCTGTGCAAAGCTTTGAAGCAACAAACCAGGACAAGCACACTCACTTCTCAGGATTTCACTCTGTACAACCTCTGGTGTCTAATAGCTTTCCCTTTTAAACCTTACATGCCTTCTCTCTCTTTACCAGATCTTTTATCTGCTATTTTGTTACCCAAAAACAAATTCAAATCTTTTATTCTCCTGGCTTTGACTACCCTGCTGCAGCCACAACCTTTGGTCTTTAGTTAAAACATTTTAAATCTTGTAAAGCGTTAAGTCACCTTAAGGATTAAATGCTAAATACCTTAAACAACACTAGTTTCCTGTGTCTGGCAAAAGTATTCTCAGTTTTGCAACTTTAAAACAATACCAATTCATCTCAAACTTATAAAACACAGATTGTATACAGCAGGAGTGTTCTTCAGCAAATTAGACTAACGTATTCATAGTTGAATAATTCCACTTAAATAACCTCTTGCCTGAATTACTTACAGACATTCCTACCAAGTTTCACTGCTTGATTCCCTCTAGCAACTACAGAGTTAACTTCTCACTCTCTTTTCTTAAATCACTTGCTTGTCTCCCAAAACGACACCCAATCAACTCAGATTTTACCATTCCAATTATTGTCCTGGGGATTTGAAATCCCCATGCTTATAATTACTTACTCTTTTCCTTCCACTATGCCCTCAAAGTTTCCAACCTGTTTTCCAAACTCTCTATCTGTTGCCTGCCCGCTTGGGCCCGATCCTGCTTTTCTTGCTGAACCGTCCCTTCCATGGGCACCGGCTTTTTTTTTCACTACCAATTTAGCTAGGAGGGTGGGTTTCTCAACTAGCCCCCACCCTTCCTGGTCTCTTCCCTTAAACATTCTTACTCATAAGGCTACCCGAGTCCTCCCTCGTGAGGCTTATGGCTAGCTAGACAACCTTCAAAGATAGAAATGAACTTGCTTGGATTCGTTGAGAATTCTCCTGCCTCTGCCTTAAAAGCAGCCAGATGTTAAAAGCAACATGACACAAGATCCTGTGTTCCTGGACGGGCTACCACACTCTCAGTAATCAACGGATACAATCCCACCAAGGGGGGGGGGGGGTACTCTCTAAAGCCTGTGGGGGTGAAGGAGCCGAAGGAGACACCGATTCTGGCATTACAACAGTGAGAGGGTTCTGGGGTTTAGCAGCCGTTACTACCGAGCCTGTCGGAGTCAAATGGCACTTGAGCAAAATATCAGTCCTATTTCTTAACACCATAAACGTATACGTTAACATATATTCCAAGGGTGTCCCAGCACATGTGCTTTGTCCGGATCCCATTATGCTCGTGTCTAATTAAACCTGGTCACGGGTTCGACCGACCCCCCCTTGCGATCAAGATATCCTGGTCACGGGGTTTCCCCTCGCAGGAGTCTCGGTGCGGCTAGAGTCGGTTTAAGTCCTAGACCTGGTTATCACAATTTTGGATTCCAGCATATCATTAGCATGAAAAAGAACAGTACCCCTGCCAAGAATAAAAGCAAGCCCTGGGGCTTTTCTACGTCCCAGTAATTGTCCAGTACGGCCCACAGACTAGGAAAGTTAGTGAAATTATTCATTAAACGTTGCCTGCTTTGTTATCATGACCACAAAACATTTGTCCATCTACAATACCTTCCCACACAGGGATTACCCAAAGGGCCCAATTTACACTGCGGGGGCGTTATCCCTCAAACCCAAGAGGTAAACGCACTTACCGCCCGGAGTGGCCGCGTCCGGCTGTTGGACCTTCCCCTTCTTCTGGTACCGTCTTATCTCCGTGTCGTTAGGAGTTCTCTTTAGAGAGGACACAGCCGCCCCGACCGATTGTGACGACCCGAGGCCCGAGCAAACCAACAGCTCGAGGTGGCCACTCCTCGGAATCACCTTCGGTCGTCGGTCAGTGCCCTCCACAGGGAGAGAAGTCCCGGCGGAGTCGCCAGTTTGTTAGCCAAATAGGGCCCGTTTCCCCCCGGAGCTTACCTAATTACACCAAGGAGGCACGGAGAGACAAGAAGACGGGTACCAGGTCCTTTTTATTTATCAGTCAGCTGAGAGGGCGCTCCTCGGCTCGTGCCAGAAGAGACACACCTTACATGGGCGACATAGGCCCTTTTTATAGCCAGTAGTAAACAACTTAGCCTTCGTCGTTTTGCGTCATTATACTGACCGATAGATAACAGGTTACACAGAATACATATTATTTTGGGGAAGGGGATACAAGAGACATCTGTTGCGGATACATTTGTCATTTTGAAGGGAGAACACGGTACATCCCTTGACCCTTTGCACTAAATGCCTTGGGGATGTCTGGGAAAACAGCTGCAAACTAACTATCTTTCTGTTCCCTCCTTATCTCTATTATTTCTGCTAGTGTGAGTAAAACTGCAGCCTTCTGCTAGAAACGCTGACCAATACATTTCTGCTTTAACATGTAAGCAGTTAGCACAGGAGTAGATGAGAGTTCACAAGATGGAGTCTGGGGGTTTCAGATAGGCCCAGAGCAAAAGAGCTCCATCGACACTTTGGCCTTCCGCTCTCCCGAGTTACCTGGTAGCTATGCCTAGTGGATCCCAACAAT
>NW_020704961.1:0-1684 GCF_002925995.2 Terrapene triunguis
CACACACACACACACACACACACACACACACACACACACACACACACCCTTTTTCTTCCTGTTCACCCAAACTGACCCTTTCCAGTCACTAACAAGTGTATGGGCCTAATTCTCTTCTCGATTTCACTGGTTTTACTCCAGGGTACTTCCATTCATATCAGTTGATTTACTCTGTTCTCACTGGCATAAGTAAAAACAGAATGAGGCCACATGTTTCTCTGACTCCCTGCAAATCTCTAATGATACAGTACTGTAGAGAAAGGAGGATCTGGAGAGATCCCAGAAGATGTTCAGGCATTCCTATTTAAAATTTCTGTTCAGTTGTTTTCTGACTCAGGGTTGTTTAGGATTCTTCTAGATTTTTATGGCTGTTATTCATAAAAGTCCTGGAGAAGTATCCCCAATACTCTGCTAAAAGCATTTTTCAAATAAATTATTTTATGCCAGAGTTTGTTCCCACCGAAATCAATAAGAGTCCTTCCATGTAGGCTTTAGTGATGCAGAATCAGGCTGTTTGTTTCTATTTCAATAACATGTCTATTGCTGTTATTCAGATTTTGTTCTAATATTGCATTCCTTGTGGAAAGAATGAATTTGATGGATGTGCAAGGGTGTATTTAACAATAAAGCAGTTACTCCTGTAAATGCTACTATCCCTCCTTTAAATTCCATTTTAGATAGGCTGTGGACAGACTGTGTAAGAACCAAAGTATTGAGGAGGACAGAATCTTGTAATACTTGTACTCCTACAAATGTTAAGCAAACTAGTACATTTCAAGTACTTTGTCTCCTTGGGTGGTTTTTTAGTGCTCTCCCTCAGATTGAGACCCCATTTTATATTAATTATTGTACTGACAGCTGCCTAACGCACATTCTAGGACTCTGCATGCGGAAGCAAGGTCCTTCCTTCAGTGATCCTGCATAAATGTGGAGATATTTTGCAGCATCACCTTGGGGCTGGAACAGATGTGTCCGGTTTAGATATATATGAGGGCTAGGAGCATTTCTTTGATGCAGAAGGGACAGTGGTCTTGCAGGGAAACACTAGCAACAGACAAGCTGAGAGGGAAAGCTCAGGCTGAGTCTTGTTTTACTTCAGTTATCAATAAAGCCAAATTCTAGGAAACCATTACATTTGGATTTTCTATACTGTGTATGTATACTCTGGAGAAATGTGAAAGCAACTAGTGTTACTGCCAATCAACTATACTAGTACAGCCCCAGATATTTGGAACTCAAGATCTAGCAATAAACAAATCATAACATTTTACTTGTATTCTTGTGTTTGCTTTGATCGTCACTAAGTCAAGAGTCACACTAATAAATAGTTAATATGCTTTAGTGCTGTATCAGGCTAACGTCACGTCACGTACATACTAAGTGGCAGTGATGAACTTGAAGCAATGTTGTATATGATACTCTTTTTAACATTGTTTTTAACACACTGTACCTTTAAAAAATTCTAAAACATAATTTAAAAAAGTTATACTGAATAAAAACCCCTTCTAAAATCACTGAGTAGTAGTAGACTCCAACACAAGAAACGCATGGAAAGAAAAGGAAATAAATAAGGTGCTAACAGTGGTCCGACAAAAAAACAACAGTAAGTAAAATGTGAAGTGTAGTTAAAAAAAAAGAAGTGAGGAGGGAGAGGTTGAGTGGGGAGCACTTTGACAAAGGTACA
>NW_020704962.1:0-1840 GCF_002925995.2 Terrapene triunguis
ATTGATGAAATTACAGTTACATTAAGTATTAATACTGTAGTTAGACAATAAGGCTAATGAGGAAATTAAATTCAAAGAGCTGAACTATTGCAGGAATCCTGTAAGCTTGGGAAAGAGAATTCAGTTTAACGCGGACACAGTCAATCAGTTGTGTGTACACACACACACACACACACACTTTTTCTTCCTGTTCACCCAAACTGACCCTTTCCAGTCACTAACAACTGTATGGGCCTAATTCTCTTCTCAATTTCACTGGTTTTACTCCAGGGTAATTCTATTCATATCAGTTGATTTACTCTCAGTTCTCACTGGCATAAGTAAAAACAGAATGAGGCCACATGTTTCTCTGACTCCCTGCAAATCTCTAATGATACAGTACTATAGAGAAAGGAGGATCTGGAGAGATCCCAGAAGGTGTTCAGGCATTCCTATTTAAAATTTCTGTTCAGTTGTTTTCTGACTCAGGGTTGTTTAGGATTCTTCTAGATTTTTATGGCTGTTATTCATAAAAGTCCTGGAGAAGTATCCCCAATACTCTGCTAAAAGCATTTTTCAAATAAATTATTTTATGCCAGAGCTTGTTCCCACCGAAATCAATAAGAGTCTTTCCATGTAGGCTTTAGTGAATGCAGAATCAGGTTGTTTGTTTCTATTTCAATAACATGTCTATTGCTGTTATTCAGATTTTTTTCTAATATTGCATTCCTTGTGGAAAGAATGAATTTGATGGATGTGCAAGGGTGTATTTAACAATAAAGCAGTTACTCCTGTAAATGCTACTACCCCTCCTTTAAATTCCATTTTAGATAGGCTGTGGACAGACTGTGTAAGAACCAAAGTATTGAGGAGGACAGAATCTTGTAATACTTGTACTCCTACAAATGTTAAGCAAACTAGTACATTTCAAGTACTTTGTCTCCTTGGGTGGTTTTTTAGTGCTCTCCCTCAGATTTTATATTAATTATTGTACTGACAGCTGCCTAACGCACATTCTAGGACTCTGCATGGGGAAGCAAGGTCCTTCCTTCAGTGATCCTGCATAAATGTGGAGATATTTTGTAGCTTCACCTTGGGGCTGGAACAGATGTGTCCGGTTTAGATATATATGAGGGCTAGGAGCATTTCTTTGATGCAGAAGGGACAGTGGTCTTGCAGGGAAACACTAGCAACAGACAAGCTGAGAGGGAAAGCTCAGGCTGAGTCTTGTTTTACTTCAGTTATCAATAAAGCCAAACTCTAGGAAATCCAAATCCATTACATTTGGATTTTCTATACCGTGTATGTATACTCTGGAGAAATGTGAAAGCAACTAGTGTTACTGCCAATCAACTATACTAGTACAGCCCCAGATATTTGGAACTCAAGTTTTTTTTGGATAACAATATTGTTCAGGATCTAGCAATAAACAAATCATAACATTTTACTTGTATTCTTGTGTTTGCTTTGATCGTCACTAAGTCAAGAGTCACACTAATAAATAGTTAGTATGCTTTAGTGCTGTATTAGGCTAATGTCACGTCACGTACATACTAAGTGGCAGTGATGAACTTGAAGCAATGTTGTATATGATACCCTTTTTAACATTGTTTTTGACACACTGTACCTTTAAAAAATTCTAAAACATAATTTAAAAAAGTTATACTGAATAAAAACCCCTTCTAAAATCATTGAGTAGTAGTAGACTCCAACACAAGAAACACATGGAAAGAAAAGGAAATAAATAAGGTGCTAACAGTGATCTGACAAAAAAAACAACAGTAAGTAAAATGTGAAGTGTAGTTAAAAAAAAAAAGTGAGGAGGGAGAGGTTGAGTGGGGAGCACTTTGACAAAGGTACA
>NW_020704963.1:0-1210 GCF_002925995.2 Terrapene triunguis
TTCCCCAAGCCCTAAAGGGTAGTTCTTGGGCCCCCATAACCTGTAAAACCTTGGCCCATGATTGTAGGGCCCCATCTTTCAGGTCCCCAGAAACCTCTTGAGAACAACTGTTAAAAATAGGAAATTCTGCAACATTTTAGCAACTAAATGTTAGTTTAAGTCCAAACCAGCTTAACCTTGCATAACAACTGTGGTACTCCTACAAAATCTTATTTGTTGTGTGTGCTTAAGAAGGTCCTGACCTCAGTGACTTTTATTGTTTGATGGCTATTGCAGCATCAAACTTGGGCCTCATCTTGTTTGTCAATGTACCCAATTATTGTAATGGTAATGGTTTTATAATTGTTTGCTTTGTTTGCAACAGATCACCTGTGCCCTACAATAACAACAACTGCTGTAATAATCATAAATAAAGGGGCAGAGTGTTGTAGGAGCAGCCCACCTGGTCAGCAGTTCTAAATATAATTTTTCATCCCATCAATGTCCTATTAGTAATCCTAACTGTTATGTTGGTTCTGCCTTAAAACAATTACATAAAGTGTGACCCATTCAATACCCCTGGATTGAAGGGTCAAAAGGGGGACAATGTAGAACTGATAAATGAAATTGTTTTTAATTGTTCACTTTATTAATGTAACTTCATAAGTAAAGTTTTATGAATGAAACAATATTCATTCATAAAACCGGTTACCCCAATAACTGGCTAATTAACAGTTAAGATGCTTGTTAAGAGCCATAGCTGTTCAGTCAGCTGCCTTTGTAAGTTTCACTATCAATCCAATTCCTGCTTAAATCACTGAGACTTGCACTGTTTCAGTATTGTAATTTCTGTTCACCATTTATTACACTTGCCTACAGTGTAACTTCTGTTCACTGTTTGCCATCCATTATACTTGTCTATATTGTAACTTCTGTTCACTGTTTGCCATATTGTAATTCAAACCCCATTTTAAAACGCTTACTCCATTTTGTCAGGGCTTGCTGCAACCTTCATTTTTGCAAACCCTGCTGTAATCTTATTAGTTTAGTTTAGATGTGTGAATGAGGTATGTATGAATGATGGAATCAACCTCCAGCCCCAGCCTGTCCTGATTAAATAGAGTTTAAACACCAAGGGCTGAAGATGCAGACAAGAGCCCTAACAAAGTAAGAAGAATCCACCCTAAAAAGAAAAGGTACAATAGAAGGAAGATCAAAGCCCGGTCCCAGG
>NW_020704964.1:0-1303 GCF_002925995.2 Terrapene triunguis
AACTTAGTGTTTCTCACTCTGATCCGGGGAAGGATTTGTATAATTGGTGTATGAACCCTCGGTGGTAGCAGACCGAGTAATACAGAGGGAGGCTTAGCGTCTCTCCCTCTGGCCCAGAGTGGGTTAAAAACATAAGATACAGATCTTATTCTGTTAAACCAAACTCTGAAGAATATAGGAGTTTGGGCAGTGTAGTGTGGTTTATGTTTGTTTGTTTTTTTGTAAGTAATATTGTGGTAATTTCACAATTTTGAAGAAAATGTTTAAGGAACGGGACCAGGAAGGGTGGGGGCTAGTTGAAAAGCCCACCCTCCTTGCTAAATTGGTAGTGGAACAAGGCTTGTGCCCATGGAAAGGAACTGTTTATTGGAAAAAGCAGGATCGGGCCCAGGCAAGCAACAGATAGAGAAACTAAAAAACAGGTTGGGTACAGAGAGTTAAAACAGCACTCTCAAATCTTACAGCAGCAGTAACATCAGGAGAAGAAACATTTGAGACACCAGAAGGGGGCAGACCTTTGGGACCCCTCTGGAGATTGGGAAGGGGGATATTTGGGTAAATTCCTCCTCCCAGGGCCAAAATGCCATTAAAACAGTTAACAACAGTGCCTGCTTCTGCCTCAGATCTCCAGGCCATGGCAAAATGGCTGGAGATTTTAAAACAGAATTTTTTTTTTCTAGATGAAGTGTTAACGCCCTTTTACTGAGAGAAAGAGAGGATTTACACTCACAAGAAATGCACCACTTAATTAGCATTTGTGCAGCCCCAAGTACCAAACACACTGTGGCAGAGACTAAGCAGGTTCTGCCATGGTGGAAGCACTGTGCTAATTTGTTTCCAAGCTTTTATCTTTCAGGCTCTGAACCAAAACATCAGGAGAGCTGGTACCAGCTGAAGAGTTATAAAATACCATGGTTATAGTGTCATGACAAAGTCTGTGTTCAGTGTTCTGTGTTGCATGTTCTGTGTCTGTCTCTAGTGGTGTCCTGTGCTAGCATTGGGTCCAGAAAAAGAGGGGATACTAGACTAGACAGGGCAAATGTCTTTTCCTCTCTCTACTTCCCCTATGTCCATCCAATTTATCAATCACCACTTGTGTCCAAAAAACTTTGGTCCCCAGTGCATCAGGTTTATTTTTTGTTAGGTTCTCTAATAGTCATTTTGTTGTTAATTTTTGTTATTAATACATTTGCATTGTTAGTTACATTTGCTTGTATTGTTAATTCCACACTTTCCTCTATGCACTCTGGTTCTACTTCCCCAAGCCCTAAAGGGTAGTTCTTGGGCCCCCATAACCTGTAAA
>NW_020704965.1:0-1839 GCF_002925995.2 Terrapene triunguis
CGGTGCATGCCCAACAGAGACCCAGCTTGTCCTTGTGCCCGGCTTTCTTGGCCAGTTAGCCGCCACAAGCTACGAACCCAAGCTGCAAACTCAAGCCACAGAGTCAAGCAGGACTGGTAACTATGCAGCAGCTGCAGAACATCTGATGAATGTGTGTGTGTGTGTGTGTTTATAGGTATTAGGTATAATGTGTGTGTATTAGAATTAAGATATTAGTTATTGGTCATAAATCAAATTGTTATCATAATAAATGTGGCATCTTTGTCTTGACCCCTAAGACGATCCTGTATAAGTTTGTGGGACAACATTATTGGTGGAGAATGCGAAAGGAGGAGCAAGCATAGAATCCACAGTTATTATAAAACTGGTGTGCACACCGCCAGCTTTAGCAAGCCTGGCACTATAGGAAAAAGAGCGTAAACTTTCAGTTAATTAACCAAACTCTGAAGGATATAGGAGTTTAGGTTTAAACTGTGTTATAGAGGTACATACACCCTCAGCCGTAGCAAGACTGAGCTAAAGAGGATAACTTAGTGTTTCTCACTCTGATCCGGGGAAGGATTTGTATAATTGGTGTATGAACCCTCGGTGGTAGCAGACCGAGTAATACAGAGGGAGGCTTAGCGTCTCTCCCTCTGGCCCAGAGTGGGTTAAAAACATAAGATACAGATCTTATTCTGTTAAACCAAACTCTGAAGAATATAGGATTTTGGGCAGTGTAGTGTGGTTTATGTTTATTTGTTTTTTTGTAAGTAATATTGTGGTAATTTCACAATTTTGAAGAAAATGTTTAAGGAACGGGACCAGGAAGGGTGGGGGCTAGTTGAAAAGCCCACCCTCCTTGCTAAATTGGTAGTGGAACAAGGCTTGTGCCCATGGAAAGGAACTGTTTATTGGAAAAAGCAGGATCGGGCCCAGGCAAGCAACAGATAGAGAAACTAAAAAACAGGTTGGGTACAGAGAGTTAAAACAGCACTCTCAAATCTTACAGCAGCAGTAACATCAGGAGAAGAAACATTTGAGACACTAGAAGGGGGCAGACCTTTGGGACCCCTCTGGAGATTGGGAAGGGAGATATTTGGGATATTTGGGTAAATTCCTCCTCCCAGGGCCAAAATGCCATTAAAACAGTTAACAACAGTGCCTGCTTCTGCCTCAGATCTCCAGGCCATGGCAAAATGGCTGGAGATTTTAAAACAGAATTTTTTTTTTCTAGATGAAGTGTTAACGCCCTTTTACTGAGAGAAAGAGAGGATTTACACTCACAAGAAATGCACCACTTAATTAGCATTTGTGCAGCCCCAAGTACCAAACACACTGTGGCAGAGACTAAGCAGGTTCTGCCATGGTGGAAGCACTGTGCTAATTTGTTTCCAAGCTTTTATCTTTCAGGCTCTGAACCAAAACATCAGGAGAGCTGGTACCAGCTGAAGAGTTATAAAATACCATGGTTATAGTGTCATGACAAAGTCTGTGTTCAGTGTTCTGTGTTGCATGTTCTGTGTCTGTCTCTAGTGGTGTCCTGTGCTAGCATTGGGTCCAGAAAAAGAGGGGATACTAGACTAGACAGGGCAAATGTCTTTTCCTCTCTCTACTTCCCCTATGTCCATCCAATTTATCAATCACCACTTGTGTCCAAAAAACTTTGGTCCCCAGTGCATCAGGTTTATTTTTTGTTAGGTTCTCTAATAGTCATTTTGTTGTTAATTTTTGTTATTAATACATTTGCATTGTTAGTTACATTTGCTTGTATTGTTAATTCCACACTTTCCTCTATGCACTCTGGTTCTACTTCCCCAAGCCCTAAAGGGTAGTTCTTGGGCCCCCATAACCTGTAAA
>NW_020704966.1:0-3440 GCF_002925995.2 Terrapene triunguis
CCATCCCCCTCCTTTCTCCCACCAACTCCTGGTGAATACAGATCCAACCCCCTTGGATCTAAAACAAGGAAAGATCAATCAGGTTCTTAAAAAGAAGGCTTTTAATTAAAGAAAAAGGTAAAAATCATCTCTGTAAAATCAGTATGGAAAATAACTTTACAGGGTAATCAAACTTAAAGAGCTCAGAGGACTCCCCTCTAGTCTAGGTTCAAAGTACAGCAAACAAAGATAAACACTCTAGTAAAAGGTACATTTACAAGTTGAGAAAACAAAGTAAAACTAAGACGCCTTGCCTGGCTTTTTACTTACAAGTTTGAAATATGAGAGACTTGTTTAGGAAGATGGGGAGAACCTGGATTGATGTCTGGTCCCTCTCAGTCCCAAGAGCGAACAACCCCCTAAATAAAGGGCACAAACAAAAGCCTTTCCCCCCCTCCCAAGATTTGAAAGTATCCTGTCCCCTTATTGGTCCTTTGGGTCAGGTGTCAGCCAGGTTACCCGAGCTTCTTAACCCTTTACAGGTAAAAGGATTTTGGAGTCTCTGGCCAGGAGGGATTTTATAGTACTGTACACAGGAGAGCTGTTACCCTTCCCTTTATAGTTAGGACAGGCTGGAACATTAGACTGGAAGAGTTTGCAACAAAAACAGTATGCAGCATTCTGGGTTTTTGAGTACATAAGCCCTGACCTCTCCACTTTGTCACCATTGGGGATTTCATGCCAGTAATGTGTGGATGGAAACTTCTATTTTCATTGTCTTTGGGGAACATGAAGTTTTTCACTTGCTGTGGCCCATGCAGTACAAGGAAGTCCCTCAGGCTACTGCTCAAGTGGGTCCACAGTCCTGGATCATCTAAACTTAAGGAACTAAACTCAGCAGCAGCTGTTTCTTGCGCCTCCACCACACTCTTCTCTGATCTACACTTTTCTTCAGGAATGTGCATGGTTACATCCATTTGAGATGGAGATATGGATGCTGCAGTAGCTGCCAGGTCACCTGCACTCTGACTAACTGGAAGATCAGGCATCTCCTCACCTCTCACATCTTCACTGGGGCCAGAAGGCTCACCATGAACATTTGTGTCTATGTATCTCAGGAGAGCTCCTTCCTGCTTAGATAGAAAAGCTTCCTTTGCTTGCTTTCTTTTTCTGAATGCTACCCCAGAGGGGCGTTTTCTTCTTTCACTCATGACTGCTGTTCTGTGCCAGCTATAGTGGCTCTCAACACTCAATTGAAGGGGACAAATAAGCAGGCTGGTAGCAGGGCCGGAGTGAGGGAAGATATCAGCGTCTTAAGGGCCTAACTGGCTCCTACTACTTCAGCTGACTGCCTGTTCTCCTCAAGTGGGTTCAGGGAAGCAGCAGGAAACATGAAGCTCCTTGAGAAGCTGGTGTTAATCAGTCCAGGCTCCTGGGGGTGCTAGAGAGGTACATAAGAGGCTCCTCCTCCTCTCTCTTCCTGCTGCTTTCTGTTATTCCCTCTCACCTTTTCTCCTGCCTGCCTGTTATGTCTCTTGTGCCCTCCTTCCTCCAGCACAGCACTCCACCATCTCTGTGCATCTGAAGCAGAAAGAATACATATGCACCAGCAGCAGACAGAGTTTTCTACACTCTGGGTCCTAGTGGCGCCCCCTCACAGTCTGGCACCTGAGGTGGTCGCCTCAGTTCTCCTCATGGTAAGGCCAGCCCTGTGGTGTCCATCAAAGGGAGCTACTCTCCCCCCCCACCACCATGTATCGCACATGTGTATGTCTATAGGAGCTGCAGTCACGCCTTTGATTGCAGTATAGACATGCACTTGGATCCTAGAATGAGTTAACACAGCAGGACTGGGATTTAGACAAAACAATATATTTGTAAGCTGAGAGCAGTTCTATGTCGAAATTCAGTTGCTGTACGTTGTTTCTTAATTTTGAATGCTGTGTGGATTGTGGTATGGGAGGTTGTTCCGGTGACACTAACTGTACCTTTCCCTATTTCCAAACTATTTAAGAAGTATAACCTTAATGCGGATTTTGCTGACTTCCCAGTGTTTGCCAAAAGTACAGTATTCATTGAAGTCCCCCTCTTGAAGATATACTACTACTCCACCCTTAATTTGGGCTCATTTTTTTTTTTTAAACCGGGAATAACTTTAATTTTTCAAACAAGTTTTGTAAGATTTCCTGTGACTCTTTGATCTCAATGATGGTTTTGTAAAAGATGTATATATTGGTGCTCTGGATATCTATGAATTATTAAGTTGGTGTTTAATCAATAAGGCTGAGTCAATGAACAGAGCAAAAGGGGAATCCTAGATTAAAATGGAGAAACTCTGTTATGAGCCAGAGTTGCTTGCAGCTACTGGCATCCTAATGGTGCACACAGCCCAGCAGTTCTGATATTGACTTCAGCTTGCTAGCATGGCTGGAATTGGAAGCTCCCTTGTAACTCTTGATGACTTGATGACTTTTACCACGTTTGCAGGACTGCCACGTCCACACATTGAAAAATCATGAGTTGGGCCTAAGAAATAATCAGATTTTAAAAGATGAAAAAAATTTGATCCTTTTTATTTTGGTTTCTGAGCAGTTAGGTTTACACTTGGGTCACATTTTCAAGCAATGTATAAAGGGGATGTTGTGGTGGGCTAGCTACCAGTACCAAAAGAAAGGGGAAGGGTCAATGGGAAATCAGGGCCCTGAGACTGACAGTCCCCAGGAACAATGGGGAGAGGCCAATGCTCCAGGTCAGCCTGATTGACAGGGCGGACAGGCTAATCAGGGAGTCAGGAGGCCAGGGAGGGTCCCGTCCTCCGTGTGAGCTGGAATTGCCTGGGTCAGACAGAGTGGAGCTGAGCTAAGGAGAAAGCAGGGGCCCGAGCTGAGCTGGGGAGCAGAGCTGTGTCAGACCCAGAGGGGCTAGACAAACAGCCAGGAAGCAGGTTAGAGCTGGGAGCAGAGTCACAGAAGCAGCCTGCAGAGCAGACCTGTCCCGGGAGCAGAGCTGCAGCAACCAGAGCCAGAGAGGCCAGAGAAGCAGCCCTGGGAGCTGAAGGCAGAGCAGCAGCCGTGCTGAGGCAGAGTGGAGCTGGGGCTGGAACAGTCCAAAGCCAGGTGCGGTGAGCAGCTGGTGAGAACGAGGGGGACCCTGGGCAGCGTGCCCAGTGCAGGGAGACGCCCCCAGCGAAGACGCCTGGCAGAGCAGACTTGGAGGGGGATCATAACCCCGACGGGGTGGGGGCGACGCTGGGAAGAAGGGTCCTGCCACCTAGAGCCTGAGGGTGTGTGGCCACCGCCAGAGCAAGTGCCTGACCCACAGCATCCCTGCAGCACAGCCAGGGCCTGAGAAGGAGGCCTGGGACTTGTGAGGAACAGACTGTGAACTGCCCTGACGTTTTTCCCCTATTTTTTAAAATTGATTGCTGTTTCATACATTGTATTTGTTTGAACTGTAAGTAA
>NW_020704967.1:0-2172 GCF_002925995.2 Terrapene triunguis
AAATTTTCTTCACAGTCAGGAGGAATTAGTATTTAAGGAAAGAGGGGTGTGACGGGTTGGATCACAGAAACCCCCTTGGGAGCTGCCACCCGATGTGCCAAGACTACCCCTGCTTCTGTTTTCCCTGCCAGCTCCGGACTCCAGCCCCCTGTCTTGCTGAGCGAGACACTCCAGTCTGGCTCCAACACAGACCCAGGGTCTGAATCACTTGTCCCAAAGCTACAAGTTTACCCAAAAACAGCTCACAGGAGTGTGCTTGTCTTTAGCACTCAGATGCCCAACTCCCAATGGGGTCTAAACCCAGATAAATCCGTTTTACCCTGCATAAAGCTTATGCAGGGCAAACTCATAAATTGTTCGCCCTCTATAACACAGATAGAGAGATATGCACAGTTGTTTGCTCCCTCAGGTATTAATACATACTCTGAGTAAATTACTAAATAAAAAGTGATTTTATTAAATACAGACAGTAGGATTTAAGTGGTTCAAAGTAGTAACAGACAGAACAAAGTAAGTCACAAGCAAAATAAAATAAAATGCGCAAATCTATGCCTAATCAAACTAAATACAGATAATCTCACCCTCAGAGATGCTTCAGTAAGTTTTTCTCAGACTGGACACCTTCCAGGCCTGGGCACAATTCTTTCCCCTGGTACAGCTCTTGTTCCAGCTTAGGTGTTATCTAGGGGCTTCTCCATGATGGCTCCTCTCCCCCTCCGTTCTCTTCCCCCCTTTATATATCTTTTGCATAAGGTGGGAACTCTTTGTCCCTCTGGGTTTTCACCCCCCCTCACTGGAAAAGCACCAGGTTAAAGATGGATTCCAGTTCAGGTGACATGATCACATGTCACTGCAAGAGTTCATTACTCACTTGCCAGCACACACATATACAGGAAGACTCAAAGGTAAATACAGCCATCTGCAGACAATGGGAGTCATCAAGATTCCAAACCATCATTAATGGCCCACACTTTACATAATTACAATAGGCCCTCAGAGTTACATTTTATATTTCTAGTTTTAGATACCAGAGTGGTACATTTATACAAATCAGATGATTATACTCAGTAGATTATGCACTTTGTAATGATACCTTACAAGAGACCTTTTGCACAAAGCATATCCCAGTTGCATTATATTCACTTATTGTCAAATTTTTATAAAACTATCCCAGTTACATTATATTCACTTATATTTTTATAAAACCATATAGACTGCACAACGTCACACCCTCCTCCTGAACTTACTGCCAGAGACTTGGACACTGACCATGGCGGAGGCAGTATACCTAAAATTCGTTTTTGGGCTCCCCTATGGGGCAGACACTCCTGTGTCCCCCAAAAGGGAAAGAGACCCTGATCCAGCTGTAGGCTCACAGCTCCATGCTATGAGAGACCTATCGCTGGCCAGCAAAATCCCCCCCCTTTCACTCAGGTTGGGTTTGCTTCCAGCTAGAGTCCTTGGGGTTTGTTCCCACCGCAGCAGTCACCAGGACCCCAACTTCCAGCTCCAGGATACGTGTCTCTGTGCACCTCTTCCACTCCATTACAGCCAGGTCATGCTTCTGGGTTTTACTTGCTTTGTCTCTTAAGTCCAGGCTGGTGGGCAGCCTTTTCCTTTCCCAGGTCTGCCTTTTCCCAGGCAAATTGTACATCAATTTCCATTTGTCTCCCCTTGAGACCATCGCTTGATGAGCTGGGATACCACAGAGAACACCCTCCTGCCAGAACAGGCACCCCTCCACTCCTGTCTTGCTAGGTTAGACACTTCAGTCAGCTTCAGCACAGACAGAGGTTGGGCCACACCCATCTGCAGTTCACTGAAACTGAGATGCACTCAGTTCAGGGGCTTCTTAGTTAACAGAGACATTCCCAGTGCTCATTGTTCAGTCTTTCTGGGGCAATTTGCAACTTGTGTAGTTTTAGCTTCTTTTGATCTTCATTCTTACTTATTTTGCTTCCTTTTCTGTCCCTACTTCCCTTTCCCGAAATAAGCAAACAGAAAATAACAAACCAGTAACCACTTTGTCTGTTCTCCAGCCACCACACTTAAAACTCACTTAAAATCACTACCAGTATCTCAAAGCAATCAGCTGTGCACAGATCCTGCTTGACTACGCCACTGTGATCATTACATCAACCAACACTTGGTTCATGTTAAAATTTTCTTCAC
>NW_020704968.1:0-3501 GCF_002925995.2 Terrapene triunguis
TCAATAAGGCTTCTTTAAAATACAGCCAGCTCTCCTGGACTCCTTTCCCCCTCGTATTAGCCTCCCATCTCATGCCACAATACTCCAGCTGAGGCCTAACCAGAGCAGAGTAGAGCGGAAGAATGACTCCTCATGTCTTGCTCACAACACACCTGTTAATACATCCCAGAATCACGTTTGCTTTTTTTGCAACAGCATCACACTGTTGACTCATATTTAGCTTGTGGTCCACTATAACCCCTAGATCCCTTTCTGCCGTACTCCTTCCTAGACAGTCTCTTCCCATTCTGTATGTGTGAAACTGATTTTTTCTTCCTAAGTGGAGCACTTTGCATTTGTCTTTGTTAAACTTCATCCTGTTTAACTCAGACCATTTCTCCAATTTGTCCAGATCATTTTGAATTATGACCCTGTCCTCCAAAGCAGTTGCAATCCCTCCCAGTTTGGTATCATCCGCAAACTTAATAATCGTACTTTCTATACCAATATCTAAGTCGTTAATGAAGATATTGAACAGAGCCGGTCCCAAAACAGACCCCTGCGGAACCCCACTCGTTATGCCTTTCCAGCAGGATTGGGAACCATTAATAACAACTCTCTGAGTACGGTTATCCAGCCAGTTATGCACCCACCTTATAGTAGCCCCATCTAAATTGTATTTGCCTAGTTTGTCGATAAGAATATCATGCGAGACCGTATCAAATGCCTTACTAAAGTCTAGGTATACCACATCCACAGCTTCTCCCTTATCCACAAGACTCGTTATCCTATCAAAGAAAGCTATCAGATTGGTTTGACATGATTTGTTCTTTACAAATCCATGCTGGCTGTTCCCTATCACCTTACCACCTTCCAAGTGTTTGCAGATGATTTCCTTAATTACTTGCTCCATTATCTTCCCTGGCACAGAAGTTAAACTAACTGGTCTGTAGTTTCCTGGGTTGTTTTTATTTCCCTTTTTATAGATGGGCACTATATTTGCCCTTTTCCAGTCTTCTGGAATCTCTCCCGTCTCCCATGATTTTCCAAAGATAATAGCTAGAGGCTCAGATACCTCCTCTATTAGCTCCTTGAGTATTCTAGGATGCATTTCATCAGGCCCTGGTGACTTGCAGGCATCTAACTTTTCTAAGTGATTTTTAACTTGTTCTTTTTTTATTTTATCTGCTAAACCTACCCCCTTCCCATTAGCATTCACTAGGATAGGCATTCCTTCAGACTTCTCGGTGAAGACCGAAACAAAGAAGTCATTAAGCATCTCTGCCATTTCCAAGTTTCCTGTTACTGTTTCTCCATCTTCACTGCCAGCTCTCCTCAGTTGTTTTCCCCCTCAGTCTTGATTCCCATGGGACCTTACCTATCAGCTCTCTGAGCTTACCAAAATCCGCCTTCTTGAAATCCATTGTCTCTATTTTGCTGTTCTCCCTTCTACCCTTCCTTAGAATTGCAAACTCTATGATTTCATGATCACTTTCACCCAAGCTGCCTTCTACTTTCAAATTCTCAACGAGTTCCTCCCTATTTGTTAAAATCAAGTCTAGAACAGCTTCACCCCTAGTAGCTTTTTCAAGCTTCTGAAATAAAAAGTTGTCTGCAATGCAGTCCAAGAATTTGTTGGATAGTCTGTGCCCCGCTGTGTTATTTTCCCAACATATATCCGGATAGTTGAAGTCCCCCATCACCACCAAATCTTGGGCTTTGGATGATTTTGTTAGTTGTTTAAAAAAAGCCTCATCCACCTCTTCCACCTGGTTAGGTGGCCTGTAGTAGACTCCTAGCATGACATCACCCTTGTTTTTTACCCCTTTTAGCCTAACCCAGAGACTCTCAACACTTCCGTCTCCTATGTCCATCTCTACCTCAGTCCAAGTGTGTACATTTTTAATATATAAGGCAACACCTCCTCCCTTTTTCCCCTGTCTATCCTTCCTGAGCAAGCTGTATCCATCCACACCAACATTCCAATCATGTGTATTATCCCACCAAGTTTCAGTGATGCCAACAATGTCATAGTTGTATTTATTTATTAGCACTTCCAGTTCTTCCTGCTTATTACCCATACTTCTCGCATTTGTATATAGGCATCTAAGATACTGGTTTGATCTTTCCTCCCGGTTTTGTCCTGACCCTCCTTTCTCTCTGCCAATATAGCCCACACTCCCTCTCGTCTCCGACCCATCTCCCAGGTCTCCATGTTCCCCACTTACCTGCGGGCTTTGCTCACCTGTCCCCGTCGAACCTAGTTTAAAGCCCTCCTCACTAGGTTAGCCAGTCTTTGTCCAAATAGGGTCTTTCCCCTCCTCGAAAGGTGAACACCATCTCTGCCTAGCAGTCCTTCCTCAAATAGCATCCCGTGGTCTAGGAAGCCAAAGCCCTCCTGGCGACACCATCTTCGCAGCCAGGCATTCACCTCCATGATGCATCTGTCTCTGCCCGGGCCCCTACCTTTGACAGGAAGAATCGAAGAGAATACCACCTGCGCTCCAAACTTCTTCACCCGTACTCCCAGAGCCCTGTAGTCACTCTTGATCCGCTCAGTGTCACACCGCGCAGTATCATTTGTGCCCACATGGATGAGTAGCATGGGGTAGTAGTCAGAGGGCTGGATAATCCTCGACAATGCCTCCGTAACGTCTCGGATACGGGCTCCCGGCAGGCAGCATACCTCCCGAGATGAAATGTCAGGGCGACAGATGGGCGCCTCCGTCCCCCTCAGCAGAGAGTCTCCGACCACCACTACCCTACGTTTCCTATTCGCAGTGGTGGCAGCAGACCTCCCAGCCTTAGGGGTACGAGGCTTCTCCTCCTTTACTGTAGGGGGTGATGCCTTCTTTCCTGTATCAAGAAGAGCATAACGGTTACCTATTACCACAGCGGGAGGGTTCGGAGCAGGGGTGGAGCACTGCCTGCTGCCAGAAGTAACCAGCTGCCAGTGTCCACCCTGAGCCATCTCCTCCTCCACCAGTGGTGTATCAGCAGTCCTGTGTCCTGGGACAGCTACCTCAGCTGTCTCCACATGGACACTGTCCAGGAATTGCTCGTGGATTCGGATGCTTCTCAACCCAGCCACCTCCTCCTGTAGCTCTCCCACCTGCTGCCTGAGAGATTCCACCAGCAGGCACCTTTCACATTGGATGGTCCCCTCAGCCTGGATATCAGTAAGTGGAAATTGCAAGTTACAGTCTCTGCAAAACCACACCAGGATCTGGGTAGAAGCATCCATGCTCAGGCGCTCTGTCTGGCTACAGGCGCAGGTGGAGGAGACAGAAGCAGTGCTGGCACAGGTGTTGCGGGTCTTCCTAACCATCGTAAGCCTCCCTCTGTCAAACTCCCGTCTGCAGCCCCCTGTCCGCTGAAAGAGTTGTTTAAGCAAGAAGTTTAAAGTTTTAAGGGGAATAAAGGGAAAACAGATAGAACCGGCAAGGGACCCTCGCCCCTGCCCACTCCCCTTCCAAACTCCCTTGCGAAACTCCCTGTTAGCAGCCCCTGTTCGCAAACGCT
>NW_020704969.1:0-5955 GCF_002925995.2 Terrapene triunguis
GCACAGTACACAGGAGAGCTGTTTCCCTTCCCTTTATAGTTATGACACGCCCCCCAAATCACAGATAGTGTTGGACGTTCGGTTCCACACTGGCTGTGATTTCTTCCTGGAGTTCTAGGAGAAAACAGAGTTAATAAGACACATGTACCTTTAGACATACTACTGATTATATAAAAACTAACAATATGTTTCATTCCAAGAACAATTGTTAACCAGTTAACTCTGGGAAACTTTCCCGGGAGAGTGCATCAGCCACTTTGTTAGAAGCTCCCGAAATGTGTTGTATTTCAAAATCAAAATCTTGGAGAGCTAAACTCCACCGAAGAAGTTTTTTGTTATTTCCCTTGGCGGTATGAAGCCACTGTAGCGCAGCATGGTCTGTTTGTAGTTGGAAACGCCGTCCCCAAACATATGGGCGTAACTTTTCCAGCGCGTACACAATGGCGTAGCATTCCTTTTCGCTGATTGACCAGTGGCTTTCCCTCTCAGACAGTTTCTTGCTGAGAAACACGACAGGATGGAATTCTTGATCCGGTCCTTCCTGCATTAAAACTGCTCCCACGCCTCGCTCGGAAGCATCTGTGGTTACTAGGAACGGTTTGTCAAAGTTTGGGGCCCTTAGCACAGGGTCAGACATGAGTGTTGCCTTAAGCTGGTTAAAGGCCTTTTGACACTTATCAGTCCACTGAACTGCATTTGGCTGTTTCTTTCTGGTTAGGTCTGTCAGCGGGGCGGCGATTTGGCTGTAGTGTGGTACAAATCGCCTATAATATCCGGCCAAGCCTAAGAAGGATTGGACCTGTTTCTTGGACTTTGGAACCGGCCACTTTTGGATAGCATCCACTTTGGCCTGTAGGGGATTTATAGTTGCTTGACCCACCTGGTGCCCCAAGTACGTCACTCTGTTTTGGCCTATTTGACACTTTTTAGCCTTAACAGTTAGTCCTGCCTGTCGGATGCGCTCAAAGACTTTTTCCAGGTGCTCCAGGTGTTCTGTCCATGAATCCGAAAAAATGGCCACATCATCGAGGTAGGCAACTGCAGATTCTCCCAATCCCGCTAAGAGACCATCTACAAGTCTTTGGAAGGTGGCGGGTGCATTTCGCAACCCGAAAGGGAGTACATTGAATTCATACACCCCTGCCTTGGTGACGAAGGCTGACCTTTCCTTAGCGGGTTTATCTAGTGGTACTTGCCAGTACCCTTTGGTTAAGTCTAAAGTAGAGATGAATTGGGCATGTCCCAATTTTTCCAATAGCTCGTCTGTGCGTGGCATTGGATAGTTGTCAGGACGAGTTACAGCATTTAGCTTACGGTAGTCCACGCAAAAGCGTATTTCCCCATCTGGTTTGGGAACTAGAACCACTGGAGATGCCCATGCACTGTTAGAGGGGCGGATTATACCCATCTGTAGCATGTCCTGGATCTCCCTTTGTATAGCAGTTTGGGCATGAGGTGACTCCCGGTAGGGTGGGGTTCTAATTGGGTGAGCATTACCTGTGTCAATGGAGTGGTATGCCCGTTCGGTCCGTCCTGGAGTGGCTGAGAAAATCGGTGCAAAGCTTGTGCACAGCTCCTTGATCTGCTGTCGCTGCAGACGTCCCAGGGTCGTGGAGAGGTTCACCTCTTCCACGCCACCATTCCTTTTTCCTTCGTAGTAGACACCTGCAGGCCACTCCGCGTCATCTGTTTCCTGGGCTGTAAACTGGCAAACGTTTAATCCTCTGGAATAAAAGGGCTTAAGAGAATTAACATGGTATACCTTAGGCTTTATGTTGGAGGTGGGGGAGGCTATGAGATAGTTAACAGCTCCTAGGCGCTCCTGGACCGTGAATGGTCCTTCCCACGACGCTTCCATTTTATAGGCCTGGAGCGCCTTTAAGACCATGACTTGGTCTCCTACTTTGAAGGACCGTTCTCTGGAATGTTTATCATACCAGGCCTTTTGCTCTTCCTGAGCATCCTTTAGGTTTTCTTTAGCAAAGGCTAAAGAGTGTCGGAGGGTGTTTTGTAGGTTGCTTACAAAGTCTAGAATGTTAGTTCCTGGAGAAGGCGTAAACCCCTCCCATTGCTGCTTCACCAACTGTAATGGCCCCTTAACCTCGCGGCCATACACAAGTTCAAATGGTGAAAACCCTAAACTGGGATGTGGTACAGCCCTGTAGGCAAAAAGCAACTGCTGCAACACTAGGTCCCAATCATTGGAGTGTTCATTTAAGAATTTACGTATCATGGCCCCCAAAGTTCCATTAAACCTCTCCACCAGACCATTGGTTTGATGGTGATGAGGGGTGGCAACCAAGTGATTCACCCCGTGAGCTTCCCACAGGTTTTTCATGTTCCCTGCCAGGAAATTAGTTCCCGAATCTGTAAGGATGTCGGAGGGCCAACCTACCCTGGCAAAAATGTCTGCTAATGCCTGGCACACACTTTTAGCCTTGGTGTTGCTTAAGGGTACAACTTCCGGCCATCGGGTAGCAAAATCCATGAAAGTCAGTACGTACTGCTTTCCTCTGGGTGTCTTCTTTGGGAAAGGACCCAGAATATCCACAGCTACTCGCTGAAATGGGACCTCAATTATGGGTAGTGGCTGGAGAGGGGCTTTAACCTGGTCTTGGGGCTTTCCCACTCGTTGGCACACCTCACAAGACCGGACATAATTAGCAACGTCCTTGCCCATTCCCTCCCAGTGGAAGGACTTCCCCAACCGGTCTTTGGTTCTGTTCACCCCAGAATGGCCACTGGGATGATCATGGGCTAAGCTCAAGAGCTTTACCCGATACTTAGTGGGAACCACCAACTGTCTTTGAGGATGCCAGTCTTCCTGGTGCCCACCAGAAAGAGTCTCCTTGTATAAAAGTCCTTGTTCTTCAACAAACCGGGATCGGTTAGAAGAGCTGAGAGGCGGTGGGGTGCTCCGCGCCGCCTAAGCTTTCTGAAGGCTGTCATCTGCTTCCTGCTTGGCCTGGAACTGTTCCCTTGATGCTGGAGACATCAGTTTCTCCTTGGACTGTGGACTGGGGCTTGGTCCCTCTGGAAGCGATGTAGGGGCTGGGGTTTTTTCCATTGACTGTGAACCGCTATCCGCTGGTGCACTATGTGGTATCTCAGGCTCTGGCTGAGCCTCTTGGGTAAGGTTATCTGCTGCTCCCGCCAGTTCAGGCTCGCTGGTGTCCTCTGGCATTGGAGTTGTAGACGGGGTTGCAAGCGCTGGACTCAGTGCTGGCAATGGTTCTGGTGCTGGTTGCGTTGCGAATTCCGGTTCCGGGACTGGCTTTGGCTGGGTCTCTGGGATTGGATCCACTACGGCTGTTGCAGTCGTTGGCAGGGGATCCGGTTCCACCACCTGTGTTTGGGTCTCCGGTAACACAGACGGGGCCCTGGTGGACGGCTCAGGAACAGGGATGGGGGTGAAAGCTTGCTTAGCCTGGCTGCGGGTGACTATTCCCACCCTCTTGGCTAGCTTCACATGGTTGGCCAAGTCTTCCCCCAGCAGCATGGGGATGGGATAATTGTCATAGACTGCAAAAATCCACATTCTTGCCCAGCCCTTGTACTGGACATGCAACTGGGCTGTAGGCAAGGTTACAGACTGTGACACGAAGGGTTGAATTGTCACTGTAGCCTCCGGGTTGATGAGTTTGGGGTCCACTAGGGATTGGTGGATAGTTGACACTTGTGCCCCAGTATCCCTCCAAGCGATAACCTTCTTTCCGCCCACTCTCAAGGTTTCCCTTCGCTCCGAGGGTATGAGAGAGGCATCTGGGTCTGGGGATCTTCGGTGTGATTGGGGTGTAATGAACTGTAATCGGTTGGGGTTCTTGGGGCAGTGAGCCTTTATATGTCCCAGTTCATTACATTTAAAACATCGCCCTGCTAAGGTATCACCGGGGCGATGTTGGTTGGTGGAGACTGGTGGGGTGGGGTGAGAAGGCGTCTGGGGTTTCCCTTGGGATGTGGGTGGGGCCTTGGGTTGTCCCCGGTGATAAGGTTTTGTTTCGGCTTGCCCCTTCTGATATTCGCTCCAACTGCTACTAGCTTTTTTCTTTTCTGTCACCTCCACCCATTTGGCTCCAATCTCCCCCGCCTCGGTTACAGTTTTGGGCTTCCCATCTAGGATGTACCTTTCTATTTCCTCAGGAACACCCTCTAAAAACTGCTTCATTTGCAATAGGAAGGGCAACTCTTCCGTAGATTTAACATTTGCTCCTGATATCCAGGCATCCCAATTTTTCCCAATGTGGTAGGCATGTCGGGTAAATGACACATCAGGTTTCCACCTTAGGGCTCTGAACCGCCGACGGGCATGCTCAGGTGTTAGCCCCATTCTGATTCTGGCCTTGTTTTTAAAAAGTTCATAACTGTTCATGTGTTCCTTAGGCATTTCAGCCGCCACCTCTGCTAAGGGTCCACTGAGCTGCGGTCTCAGCTCTACCATGTACTGGTGTGGAGGGATGCTGTATCCAAGGCAGGCCCTTTCAAAATTTTCTAAGAAGGCCTCAGTATCATCGCCTGCCTTGTGGGTGGGGAATTTCCTGGGATGGGAAGTGGTACCTGGAGAGGAGTTGCTAGGATGGTCTGATGCATCCTGCTTAGCCCTTGCTGCTTCCAGTTCATGCTTCCTTTCTTTTTCTCTTGCCTTCTTTTTGGCTTTTTCCAGCTCCATCTCTTTTTTTTTCAGCTCCATCTTTCTTTTGTGGGCCTTCTCTTTGGCTTTCTCTTCTCTGTCTCTCAGCTCCATCTCTCTCTTGTGGGCCCCCTTTTTGGCTTTCTCTTCTCTGTCTCTTAGCTCTATCTCTTTTTCTTTCAGCTCCATAGCTTTCTTGTGGGCCTCCTCTTTAGCTTTTTCTTCTTTGGTAGTCATTTTCCTGTTTTCTTGTGCTGGGTCACACCCCTCTGCAGTTGACTGAAACTGGGATGTACTTAGCTCTGGCTGCTGCTGAGTTAACAGAGACTTTCTAACTAGCTACTTCCGAGGATGTAAAAAGAAAAAAAAACAATTCAACTTGTAAATTACCTTTACCAGTCAGTCAAAGTTTGCTCCCTTTGAACCCTTCTCTTAACAAAGGACCTCGTTAAAAAAAACTTAACACCTCTGCCTTCAGGCAAGGAGAGATAAGATATGCATCTACCTTCAGCTCTGCTCTCCAAGCAGCTAGAAGGAAAAAAAAATCTCTTACTGGCTTTTGGGTTTAAAATGTATCCCACCGCTATGCCACCATGTCAAGGCTGTATCCCCACTTTGAACTTTAGGGTACAAATGTAGGGGCCTGCATGAAAACCTCTAAACTTAACTACCAGCTTAGCTTTGGTCCGCTGCCACCATCACAAGAATTCCCTCCCTGGGAAGCCTTGAGAAACCTTTCACCAATTCCCTGGTGAACACAGATCCAAACCCCCTTGGATCTTAAAACAAGGAGAAATCAATCTGGTTCTTAAAAAGAAGGCTTTTAATTAAAGAAAAAGGTAAAAATCATCTCTGTAAAATCAGTATGGAAAATAACTTTACAGGGTAATCAAACTTAAAGAGCTTAGAGGACCCCCCTCTGTCTTAGGTTCAAAGTACAGCAAAACAAAGATAAACACTCTGGTAAAAGGTACATTTACAAGTTGAGAAAACAAAGTAAATCTAAGACGCCTTGCCTGTCTTTTTACTTACAAGTCTGAAATAGGAGAGACTTGTTTAGAAAGATGGGGAGAACCTGGATTGATGTCTGGTCCCTCTCAGTCCCAAGAGCGAACAACCCCTTAAAACAAAGAGCACACACAAAAGCCTTTCCCCCCCAAGATTTGAAAGTATCTTGCCCCCTTATTGGTCCTTTGGGTCAGGTGTCAGCCAGGTTACCCGAGCTTCTTAACCCTTTACAGGTAAAAGGATTTGGAGTCTCTGGCCAGGAGGGATTCCATAGCACAGTACACAGGAGAGCTGTTTCCCTTCCCTTTATAGTTATGACA
>NW_020704970.1:0-2468 GCF_002925995.2 Terrapene triunguis
TGTCACGGAGTATGGGGGGACTCAGGGCCCTGCACCCCCGGCGTCCTGCGATTCACCATGACTCTCAGCCAGCCAGTAAAGCAGAAGGTTTATTTAGATGACAGGAATACAGTCCAAGACAGGCCTTGCAGGCACAGACAACAGGATACCCCACAGTTAGGTCCATCTTGGGGTCCTTGGGCACCCCAGCCCACCTCCTGGGGTCAGAGCCCTCCCTGCATTCCAGCCACCTCACCAGCCAGCTTCCCAGACTCTCCCTTCAGCGACCCCACCCACAGCCTTTGTTCAGTCTCTGGGCAAAGGTGTCACCTGGTCCCAGCCCCTCCTGGGTTCTCATGTTACAGGCTCAGGTATTTCCAGTCAGTCTCCCATCCCCCAAGGCCGACCATCCCAGCCACACTCCCCTGTCAGCATTCACAGACCACAGTAAGAACAGACCCAGTTCGTCACATCTCCCCCCTTCGAGACCGAACTGAGCGGGGTCACTTCAGCCAGTGACCCGGGGAAGTTCGAACCTATCCCCGTTCCCATGGATGCCCCCGCATCCCTCCCATTCCTTGGTGAGAATTACACCAGGCCCCTCCAGTTTCACGCCCCCCCCCTTAGGTCGGGGTGCTCGAGGGCATTCGCAGTTCGCATGTGGGAAGGGTTATGCGGCCTGTGCCCTTTTCCAACCCCAATACCCCTGGGGTTCCAACTGGGCTGGGGTCTTCTCCCAGTGCTCCAGTCTGGAGGTCTGTGCTTCGGGCTCTCTTGGTTCAGAGCCCCCCTTTTAACCTTGGCCACCCTCTGGACAGGCCCCTCTATGCTGGGTAAGGGTCCTACAGCCGTTCTCCCCTTGTCCCGGGCCTTCCTCTCCCTCTGACAGGGGTCCCAGGATCGGCAGTACTGCCGGACAGTAACAAAGGCCCCAGGCCAGTAAAAGCTCCGTAGCAGCCTCTGCTGGGTACGCCAGGTTCCCTGGTGCCCTGAGAGGGGAATGTCATGGGCCCGGTACAGCAGCTGGCGGCGATACTTTTGGGGTACCACCAGCTGCCTCCTGATCCCCCCTGACTCCATCTTCCCTGGGGGAGCCCATTCTCGGTACAGGAACCCCTTCTCCCACAGGAACCTTTTTCGACCACCTCTCCCCATGGTCTGTACCGCACCGAGGTCGGCCAGGTCCCTTATCTTCCGCAAGGAGGGATCTTTTTGCACCTCGGCCTGGAACTCAGCAGCTGGGACAGGGATGGCCACCTGCTCTCTCTCGCCGGCTGGGTCTGAAGCCGCAGCCTCCCTGAGCCGTGTCCCTGGGCGTTCCCTCCCCACCAGGTTAGGGTCCTGCGCCTCGGGCAAGGCACCCTCCCCAAGGTCAGGGCGCAGTGCTCCTCGCCGGCTCTGACCGTGGGTCACAACCAGTGCATTCTGGGGGTTGCTTGGCCAGTCCTCCAGGTCCCCCCCCATCAACACCTCAGTGGGCAAATACGGGTGTACCCCCACGTCCTTGGGGCCCTCCTTGGGCCCCCACTTCAGGCGTACCCTCGCCACAGGTACCTTGAATGGGGTCCCACCCACCCCCGTCAGAGTCAGGAAGGTGTTGGGCACCATCCGATCTGAGGCCACCACCTCGGGCCGGACCAGTGTCACCTCTGCGCCCGTATCCCAGTATCCATCGACCTTCCTCCCATCCACCTCCAGGGGAACAAGGTACTCTCTCCGGAGGGACCGCCCCGCGCCCACCGTATAAACCAAAAACCCTGAGTCTGGAGCATTCAGCCCCCCAGAGGAGCTGGCCTGGAGCTCTCCTTCCTCCTTAGCAGGTGGTGTTCTGCCAGCCCCCCTTCCCTGGGAGTGCCGCCTCTCACCCGGCTGGGTCTCTACCCAGTCAACCCTCTGTGGGTCTGGTCTGCTCAGTCTGTCCCTGAGTCTGGGGCACTGGGCCCGTATGTGACCTCTCTGGTCACAGTGATAGCAGACCATGTCCCAGGTGTCCCCTCGAGCCGGTCGGTTGTCCCTGACCCTGGGCATTCCCCATGGGAGGGGATTCCCCACATTCCCCTTTTGGGAAGTACCCGGGTGACTCTCTCTCTCTGCATCGCAGCGGGCCTGCTCCTTTGGGACTCCTCCCTGCCAGCCCCTGACCGGCTCTTCACAAACTCATCGGCCAGCCGGCCTGCATGTCGCGGGTTCTCTGGTTTTTTATCCACCAACCACAGCCTCAGGTCGGATGGGCACCGCTCATACAGTTGCTCCAATACCAGCAGTTTAACCAGGTCCTCCTTTGTCTGGGCCCCATCAGCCCACTTGCTGGCGTATCCCTCCATGCGGACGGCTAGTTGCAGATATGAGATCTCAGGGGTTTTATCCTGACTCCGGAACCTTTCCCGGTACATCTCAGGAGTCAGCCCAAACTCACGTAGCAGGGCCTTTTTGAAGAGTTCATAGTCCCCTTTCTCCGCCTCGTCCAGTTGGCGGTACAATGCCACGGA
>NW_020704971.1:0-1192 GCF_002925995.2 Terrapene triunguis
TAGTCCCCTTTCTCCGCCTCGTCCAGTTGGCGGTACAATGCCACGGATTTGGGGTCCAGTAAGGGGGTGAGAACCCGGAGTCTGTCCGCAGGATCAACCTGGTGCAGCTCGCAGGCCGTCTCAAAGGCATCCAGGAAGTCATCCATGTCCTCCCCCTCCTTACGTGGGGCCAGGATGCACTTATCAAAACTCCGTGCAGTCCTGGGTCCCCCCGCACTCACCGCAGCCGGGGTCGCGCGGTCCTTCAGCCTCGCCAGCTCCAGTTCCTGCTGACGCTGTCTCTCTTCATGCTGCCTTTGTCTCTCATTCTCCTCCCGTTCATGACGCCTCTGTCTCTCATCATGCTGCCTCTGTCTCTCTTCATGCTGTCTCTGGTGTTCACGATCCTTCAGCTCTCTCAGTTTTAGCTCTATCTCCCATTCCAGCTCATTCCGCTCCACGGATGCCGCGCGTGGCCGGGAGGATCCCCTGCTGGCCGGCGAGCGTGGCCGGGAGGATCCCCTGCTGGCCGGGGGGGTCACTGCGCCCTCGGTATTTGCTGGGCTCCTCCCCACCCTTCCCCTAGGCATAGGAAGGAGGGGTCTCGGGAAGCCCTCAGCAGCCGGCTGACCACTCCCAGCTGGGACAGACACTGGGGCCTGAGCTGCATCTGCCAGGCTGCTTCCCTCAGAGACAGGGATCAGTTCATTCGCGCGATCTTGCTTCTCCAGCTGGGCAATGAGCTGTTCTTTGGTGAGCTTCCCAATGTGCACCCCCCTCTGCTTGCACAGCTCCACCAGGTCACCCTTAAGCCGCTTGGCATACATCTTCCTGCTGGCCACTCACAGGCCTGTGTGCTCACCGCTCCCCACAGTTTCCAGGGAGACCCCTAGTGTGCCAGCCCTTCTCGAGGTCACCACCTCTCTGCCAGGGTCGAGCTGCAGACTCCTCCGCCCCTGGGACCACTCACTGCGATCCCCCGGGGGACCCTGTTACTGCAAAAGTCCTTCTCGCTGGTCACACACTCCCAGGGGTGATAACCGTCTCTCTCTGACTCCTCAGCACGCCTGGTCCCCGTCAATCCCCCTTCGTTTTACTTCTCCCCAGTCACTTACTGCAGGAAGCGCCGTCCACGGGGTGCAGTAGATCCCACCGCTGCCACCAGTTGTCACGGAGTATGGGGGGACTCAGGGCCCTGCACCCCCGGCGTCCT
>NW_020704972.1:0-3385 GCF_002925995.2 Terrapene triunguis
GAAATCTCTTTACCAAGCTGCTGCTGCACCCTCTGTAACTCTCACTCCGCCTCCTCAACTCCTCCCCCCTCCTTCCTGTTTCCTGTCCTTTCAGACTCCCAACAGCCAGTGCTCCCAGTTCTAATAATTACAAGCACCTCTAAACACCACACACTGCCAGGCTGTCTTCAAAGAATAGACACAAATGGTATCCCTATAAATGAACAAATTCATGTCCTGTTTAAAACGGCAGCTTCGGTGCCCTCATTAACTTAGCACTATCAACATCCAAACTTTGATCACTGGACACTTCACTCTGTCATCCATTCTTCCTGCATTTAACATTGATAATATTTTAGGGCAAGTAAGTATGACCAAGTACTTTTAGAGTGGGAATTTCAGAAGCATTCAATGTGTAGCATCAGGCTCAGCTTTCTTGGTGGTCAGGTGTGGTGGCTGCAGCGGTGGTCAGAATCATAGAATATCAGGGTTGGAACAGACCTCAGGAGGTCATCTAGTCCAACCCCCTGCTCAAAGCAGGACCAATCCCTAGACAGATTTTTGCCCCAGATCCCTAAATGGCCCCCTCAAGGATTGAACTCACAACCCTGGGTTTAGCAAGCCAATGCTCAAACCACTGAGCTATCAGGAACCAAAGCTGAGGTACCCAGGGTTGAAGCTGGACATAGGGTCGGGACCAGACCAAAGGCAGCACTGAAACCAGGCTCCAGGCACAGGCCATGGCTTAGAACCAGGGTCAGAGCCCATAGCCAAGCCAAATCAGGATCATAGTCAGAGTCTAGGTGCAAGGCTGAAGCTGGGTTGGAGTCAGCTCAAGGGTATGGGGGCGTCAAGAGGCAGGTGCAGGACTGGAGCAAGTCAGGAACATGGATGGAGTGAAGTCAGAATAGGGCATGGTCAAGGCTGAAGCAGGCTGGGACAAGGTTCTGGCAAGACTGGGGCAGGAACAAAGGAGCATGACTGAGGGCATGCTGGAAGACTAGCAAGTCTGTAAAACTGCAAGGCAGCAGAAGGGCTCCTAGCCAAGTTGCACAGACTAACTCCTGGCTGTAGTGGTGAGTGAAATACTTGTGCCTGGGAGATCATCTGACCTAGGCCCTACTCAGGGATAGGTCGCTGCAGCCTGCCTGAGAGATGAGTCACTGAAGGCTATGCTGAAGGGCAGTCATTGTAGTTAAGGGTACATCTATACTACCCGCCGGATCCACGGGTAGTGTTTGATGTATCGGGGATCGATTTATCGCGTCTCATCTAGACACAATAAATCGATCCCCGAATCGATGCCTGTACTCCACCTTGGCAGGAGGAGTAAGCGGAGTCGACGGGGGAGCCGCGGCAGTCGACTCGCCGCCGTGAGGACGGCCAGGTAAATCGAACTAAGATACTTCAACTTCAGCTACGCAAATAGCGTAGCTGAAGTTGCGTATCTTAGTTCGAATCCCCCGCTAGTGTAGCCCAGGCCTGAGTGAGTAGCCCTGGTCCAACTGTGGGTTTGCCTCATATGTAGAAATTAGAGATTCACAGTTTTAAACATTCACAATTAACAGCAGACCGCGTTGGCCTGATTCTGCATCTGATGAAGTCAATGGGAATTTTACCATTGGTTTCAACAGAAGCAGGGTTAAACCAAGGCTGGGCAGTTTTTGCAAATCCCACTCTTAATCTTAAGTGTAGCCCACATTTTCAAATCCAGATGCCAACCATGATCCTCAATCCATCCCTACTGAAGCACCCAAACAAAAGTGAAATGATTTTCAGATCTGCTGAGCACTCCCAATTCCCCTGGAATGCAATAGGAGCTGCAGTTGTTCGGCACCTTTGACAAAGCAGTTAAAACTTTTCATTAGGTGCCACTGACTATTCTCCTTGGCTTCAATGGGATTACTCACAGGTGTACATTTAAGGATGTATGCAAGTTTTTACAAGATCAGGGAAAAGGTCTGGTCTTTGCACTGTTACAGCTGTCTTGATACAAGTTTGTAAAATCTAGTTAACCTAACAAGTTCCCTGAGTCAAACCTGTTACCAGAGCTTCATCCAGAGGGACAAATGTTGAAATACCAGATGCCACTCCACAGCCAGAGAGTGACCTAGAATTAGTCTACCTACTTACATTGGTTGTTTGGAAGTTAAACAACATCGCTGCAGGCAAAACTGACCTCCCAAAAGCAATTGTTCCACCACTGAGCTACCCAGGTCAGTCAGTGCACTGTAACCCTGTGACATAAGTTAAAAACGTGCTTTCTGCAGACGTGGTTCAATGGCGCAAAGTAAATGGCATGCAAACATACGATGGGTTTTTAGGGCAATCAAGGATATCTACACCTCCTCACTAATATGTTCTCTAAGAGGAAATAACTTCTTCATGATTCACTCCAAACCAGTCCAAAAGATTTAATGTTGTATATTAAGAGTTACAGACAACATCAATCAATTTTTCATGGGGAACGAAGTCAAAAACCTCATTCAGATCTAGATTTATCTAGATTTGAACCCAAAATCACAAACCAGTGCCTTGACTACAAGACTACCTTTCCAAAATCACATTACTTTTTACACATTACTCCTCCCCCATCACAGTCCAGCACTGCAGAGTCCCAGTACCTACTGCACTCAATACCCAGCCCTCTGCAGTCTGGCCCTGCTGAAGTACAGTACCCGCTGCATTGTACTCCAAAGGAGAAGGTTGGATATGATCCCTGGACATACACAAATCTTTAGCCATCCTGGGACCCCTCCTCCTCCTGGGACCTCCCCTTCTCCCATCCCCCTCAGTCCTGATGTGTTTGTTTGACTCTCTCCTCCGGTTATTGTTTTTTTAGTAAAATAATTGTGTTGGTTTGAAAGCAATCTTAATTCTATTAACTGAAAGCAAACAGAGCCCTGAAAAGCAACGGACAATTATCTCAAACCTTCATATTGCATCATCTGCACCAATCACAATAATCTCGTAGCGTTACAAGAACTGCACTCCTGAGCATAGCAACAAATATTAGTGGCTTTCAGATTCAAATTGCTGTCTCAAGGCATCCCTGGTCCTTATGGCCCCCCGCTGCGCCCCTCTAATAGCACTGCTCTCTGTCTGTTCAAATTCAGCCTCCAGGCACTGAGCCTCAGCAGTCCAGCCCTGAGTGAAACGTTCACCCTTCCTTTCACAAATATTACGGAGCGTACATGGCTATAGGCATAGAAATACTGTCATCAGCCAGGTACAGCTTTCCATATAGGCAGCACCAGCGGGCCTTTAAATGGCCAAAAGCACACTCCACAGTCATTCTGCACTTGCTCAGCCTGTTGTTGAACCACTCCTTACTGCTGTCAATTTGCCTTGTGTATGGCTGTCACGGAGTATGGGGGGACTCAGGGCCCTGCACCCCCGGCGTCCT
>NW_020704973.1:0-1192 GCF_002925995.2 Terrapene triunguis
TAGTCCCCTTTCTCCGCCTCGTCCAGTTGGCGGTACAATGCCACGGATTTGGGGTCCAGTAAGGGGGTGAGAACCCGGAGTCTGTCCGCAGGATCAACCTGGTGCAGCTCGCAGGCCGTCTCAAAGGCATCCAGGAAGTCATCCATGTCCTCCCCCTCCTTACGTGGGGCCAGGATGCACTTATCAAAACTCCGTGCAGTCCTGGGTCCCCCCGCACTCACCGCAGCCGGGGTCGCGCGGTCCTTCAGCCTCGCCAGCTCCAGTTCCTGCTGACGCTGTCTCTCTTCATGCTGCCTTTGTCTCTCATTCTCCTCCCGTTCATGACGCCTCTGTCTCTCATCATGCTGCCTCTGTCTCTCTTCATGCTGTCTCTGGTGTTCACGATCCTTCAGCTCTCTCAGTTTTAGCTCTATCTCCCATTCCAGCTCATTCCGCTCCACGGATGCCGCGCGTGGCCGGGAGGATCCCCTGCTGGCCGGCGAGCGTGGCCGGGAGGATCCCCTGCTGGCCGGGGGGGTCACTGCGCCCTCGGTATTTGCTGGGCTCCTCCCCACCCTTCCCCTAGGCATAGGAAGGAGGGGTCTCGGGAAGCCCTCAGCAGCCGGCTGACCACTCCCAGCTGGGACAGACACTGGGGCCTGAGCTGCATCTGCCAGGCTGCTTCCCTCAGAGACAGGGATCAGTTCATTCGCGCGATCTTGCTTCTCCAGCTGGGCAATGAGCTGTTCTTTGGTGAGCTTCCCAATGTGCACCCCCCTCTGCTTGCACAGCTCCACCAGGTCACCCTTAAGCCGCTTGGCATACATCTTCCTGCTGGCCACTCACAGGCCTGTGTGCTCACCGCTCCCCACAGTTTCCAGGGAGACCCCTAGTGTGCCAGCCCTTCTCGAGGTCACCACCTCTCTGCCAGGGTCGAGCTGCAGACTCCTCCGCCCCTGGGACCACTCACTGCGATCCCCCGGGGGACCCTGTTACTGCAAAAGTCCTTCTCGCTGGTCACACACTCCCAGGGGTGATAACCGTCTCTCTCTGACTCCTCAGCACGCCTGGTCCCCGTCAATCCCCCTTCGTTTTACTTCTCCCCAGTCACTTACTGCAGGAAGCGCCGTCCACGGGGTGCAGTAGATCCCACCGCTGCCACCAGTTGTCACGGAGTATGGGGGGACTCAGGGCCCTGCACCCCCGGCGTCCT
>NW_020704974.1:0-3385 GCF_002925995.2 Terrapene triunguis
GAAATCTCTTTACCAAGCTGCTGCTGCACCCTCTGTAACTCTCACTCCGCCTCCTCAACTCCTCCCCCCTCCTTCCTGTTTCCTGTCCTTTCAGACTCCCAACAGCCAGTGCTCCCAGTTCTAATAATTACAAGCACCTCTAAACACCACACACTGCCAGGCTGTCTTCAAAGAATAGACACAAATGGTATCCCTATAAATGAACAAATTCATGTCCTGTTTAAAACGGCAGCTTCGGTGCCCTCATTAACTTAGCACTATCAACATCCAAACTTTGATCACTGGACACTTCACTCTGTCATCCATTCTTCCTGCATTTAACATTGATAATATTTTAGGGCAAGTAAGTATGACCAAGTACTTTTAGAGTGGGAATTTCAGAAGCATTCAATGTGTAGCATCAGGCTCAGCTTTCTTGGTGGTCAGGTGTGGTGGCTGCAGCGGTGGTCAGAATCATAGAATATCAGGGTTGGAACAGACCTCAGGAGGTCATCTAGTCCAACCCCCTGCTCAAAGCAGGACCAATCCCTAGACAGATTTTTGCCCCAGATCCCTAAATGGCCCCCTCAAGGATTGAACTCACAACCCTGGGTTTAGCAAGCCAATGCTCAAACCACTGAGCTATCAGGAACCAAAGCTGAGGTACCCAGGGTTGAAGCTGGACATAGGGTCGGGACCAGACCAAAGGCAGCACTGAAACCAGGCTCCAGGCACAGGCCATGGCTTAGAACCAGGGTCAGAGCCCATAGCCAAGCCAAATCAGGATCATAGTCAGAGTCTAGGTGCAAGGCTGAAGCTGGGTTGGAGTCAGCTCAAGGGTATGGGGGCGTCAAGAGGCAGGTGCAGGACTGGAGCAAGTCAGGAACATGGATGGAGTGAAGTCAGAATAGGGCATGGTCAAGGCTGAAGCAGGCTGGGACAAGGTTCTGGCAAGACTGGGGCAGGAACAAAGGAGCATGACTGAGGGCATGCTGGAAGACTAGCAAGTCTGTAAAACTGCAAGGCAGCAGAAGGGCTCCTAGCCAAGTTGCACAGACTAACTCCTGGCTGTAGTGGTGAGTGAAATACTTGTGCCTGGGAGATCATCTGACCTAGGCCCTACTCAGGGATAGGTCGCTGCAGCCTGCCTGAGAGATGAGTCACTGAAGGCTATGCTGAAGGGCAGTCATTGTAGTTAAGGGTACATCTATACTACCCGCCGGATCCACGGGTAGTGTTTGATGTATCGGGGATCGATTTATCGCGTCTCATCTAGACACAATAAATCGATCCCCGAATCGATGCCTGTACTCCACCTTGGCAGGAGGAGTAAGCGGAGTCGACGGGGGAGCCGCGGCAGTCGACTCGCCGCCGTGAGGACGGCCAGGTAAATCGAACTAAGATACTTCAACTTCAGCTACGCAAATAGCGTAGCTGAAGTTGCGTATCTTAGTTCGAATCCCCCGCTAGTGTAGCCCAGGCCTGAGTGAGTAGCCCTGGTCCAACTGTGGGTTTGCCTCATATGTAGAAATTAGAGATTCACAGTTTTAAACATTCACAATTAACAGCAGACCGCGTTGGCCTGATTCTGCATCTGATGAAGTCAATGGGAATTTTACCATTGGTTTCAACAGAAGCAGGGTTAAACCAAGGCTGGGCAGTTTTTGCAAATCCCACTCTTAATCTTAAGTGTAGCCCACATTTTCAAATCCAGATGCCAACCATGATCCTCAATCCATCCCTACTGAAGCACCCAAACAAAAGTGAAATGATTTTCAGATCTGCTGAGCACTCCCAATTCCCCTGGAATGCAATAGGAGCTGCAGTTGTTCGGCACCTTTGACAAAGCAGTTAAAACTTTTCATTAGGTGCCACTGACTATTCTCCTTGGCTTCAATGGGATTACTCACAGGTGTACATTTAAGGATGTATGCAAGTTTTTACAAGATCAGGGAAAAGGTCTGGTCTTTGCACTGTTACAGCTGTCTTGATACAAGTTTGTAAAATCTAGTTAACCTAACAAGTTCCCTGAGTCAAACCTGTTACCAGAGCTTCATCCAGAGGGACAAATGTTGAAATACCAGATGCCACTCCACAGCCAGAGAGTGACCTAGAATTAGTCTACCTACTTACATTGGTTGTTTGGAAGTTAAACAACATCGCTGCAGGCAAAACTGACCTCCCAAAAGCAATTGTTCCACCACTGAGCTACCCAGGTCAGTCAGTGCACTGTAACCCTGTGACATAAGTTAAAAACGTGCTTTCTGCAGACGTGGTTCAATGGCGCAAAGTAAATGGCATGCAAACATACGATGGGTTTTTAGGGCAATCAAGGATATCTACACCTCCTCACTAATATGTTCTCTAAGAGGAAATAACTTCTTCATGATTCACTCCAAACCAGTCCAAAAGATTTAATGTTGTATATTAAGAGTTACAGACAACATCAATCAATTTTTCATGGGGAACGAAGTCAAAAACCTCATTCAGATCTAGATTTATCTAGATTTGAACCCAAAATCACAAACCAGTGCCTTGACTACAAGACTACCTTTCCAAAATCACATTACTTTTTACACATTACTCCTCCCCCATCACAGTCCAGCACTGCAGAGTCCCAGTACCTACTGCACTCAATACCCAGCCCTCTGCAGTCTGGCCCTGCTGAAGTACAGTACCCGCTGCATTGTACTCCAAAGGAGAAGGTTGGATATGATCCCTGGACATACACAAATCTTTAGCCATCCTGGGACCCCTCCTCCTCCTGGGACCTCCCCTTCTCCCATCCCCCTCAGTCCTGATGTGTTTGTTTGACTCTCTCCTCCGGTTATTGTTTTTTTAGTAAAATAATTGTGTTGGTTTGAAAGCAATCTTAATTCTATTAACTGAAAGCAAACAGAGCCCTGAAAAGCAACGGACAATTATCTCAAACCTTCATATTGCATCATCTGCACCAATCACAATAATCTCGTAGCGTTACAAGAACTGCACTCCTGAGCATAGCAACAAATATTAGTGGCTTTCAGATTCAAATTGCTGTCTCAAGGCATCCCTGGTCCTTATGGCCCCCCGCTGCGCCCCTCTAATAGCACTGCTCTCTGTCTGTTCAAATTCAGCCTCCAGGCACTGAGCCTCAGCAGTCCAGCCCTGAGTGAAACGTTCACCCTTCCTTTCACAAATATTACGGAGCGTACATGGCTATAGGCATAGAAATACTGTCATCAGCCAGGTACAGCTTTCCATATAGGCAGCACCAGCGGGCCTTTAAATGGCCAAAAGCACACTCCACAGTCATTCTGCACTTGCTCAGCCTGTTGTTGAACCACTCCTTACTGCTGTCAATTTGCCTTGTGTATGGCTGTCACGGAGTATGGGGGGACTCAGGGCCCTGCACCCCCGGCGTCCT
>NW_020704975.1:0-3390 GCF_002925995.2 Terrapene triunguis
GAAATCTCTTTACCAAGCTGCTGCTGCACCCTCTGTAACTCTCACTCAGCCTCCTCAACTTCTCCCCCCTCCTTCCTGTTTCCTGTCCTTTCAGACTCCCAACAGCCAGTGCTCCCAGTTCTAATAATTACAAGCACATCTAAACACCACACACTGCCAGGCTGTCTTCAAAGAACAGACACAAATGGTATCCCTATAAATGAACAAATTCATGTCATGTTTAAAACAGCAGCTTCGGTGCCCTCATTAACTTAGCATTATCAACATCCAAACTTTGATCTCTGGACACTTCACTCTGTCATCCATTCTTCCTGCATTTAACATTGATAATATTTTAGGGCAAGTAAGTATGACCAAGTACTTTTAGGGTGGGAATTTCAGAAGCATTCAATGTGTAGCATCAGGCTCAGCTTTCTTGGTGGTCAGGTGTGGTGGCTGCAGCAGTGGTCAGAATCATAGACTATCAGGGTTGGAAGGGACCTCAGGAGGTCATCTAGTCCAATCCCCTGCTCAAAAGCAGGACCAATCCCTAGACAGATTTTTGCCCCAGATCCCTAAATGGCCCCCTCAAGGATTGAACTCACAACCCTGGGTTTAGCAAGCCAATGCTCAAACCACTGAGCTATCAGGAACCAAAGCTGAGGTACCCAGGGTTGAAGCTGGACATAGGGTCGGGACCAGACCAAAGACAGCACTGAAACCAGGCTCCAGGCACAGGCCATGGCTTAGAACCAGGGTCAGAGCCCATAGCCAAGCCAAATCAGGATCATAGTCAGAGTCTGGGTGCAAGGCTGAAGCCGGGTTGGAGTCAGCCCAAGGGTATGGGGGCGTCAAGAGGCAAGTGCAGGACTGGAGCAAGTCAGGAACATGGATGGAGTGAAGTCAGAATAGGGCATGGTCAAGGCTGAAGCAGGCTGGGACAAGGTTCTGGCAAGACTGGGGCAGGAACAAAGGGGCATGACTGAGGACATGCTGGAAGACTAGCGAGTCTGTAAAACTGCAAGGCAGAAGAAAGACTCCTAGCTAAGTAGGTGCTGTTGCACAGACTAACTCCTGGCTGTAGTGGTGAGTGAAATACTTGTGCCCGGGAGATCATCTGACCTAGGCCCTACCCAGGGATAGGTTGCTGCAGCCTGCCTGAGAGATGAGTCACTGAAGGCTATGCTGAAGGGCAGTCATTGTAGTTAAGGGTACATCTATACTACCCGCCAGATCCACGGGTAGTGTTCGATGTATCGGGGATCGATTTATCGCGTCTCGTCTAGACACAATAAATCGATCCCCGAATCGATGCCTGTACTCCACCTTGGCAGGAGGAGTAAGCGGAGTCGACGGGGGAGCCGCGGCGGTCGACTCACCGCCGTGAGGACGGCCAGGTAAATCGAACTAAGATACTTCAACTTCAGCTACGCAAATAGCGTAGCTGAAGTTGCGTATCTTAGTTCGAATCCCCCGCTAGTGTAGCCCAGGCCTGAGTGAGTAGCCCTGGTCCAACTGTGGGTTTGCCTCATATGTAGAAATTAGAGATTCACAGTTTTAAACATTCACAATTAACAGCAGACCGCATTGGCCTGATTCTGCATCTGATGAAGTCAATGGGAATTTTACCATTGATTTCAACAGAAGCAGGGTTGAACCAAGGCTGGGCAGTTTTTGCAAATCCCACTCTTAATCTTAAGTGTAGCCCACATTTTCAAATCCAGATTCCAACCATGATCCTCAATCCATCCCTACTGAAGCACCCAAACAAAAGTGGAATGATTTTCAGATCTGCTGAGCACTCCCAATTCCCCTGGAATGCAATAGGAGCTGCAGTTGTTCGGCACCTTTGACAAAGCAGTTAAAACTTTTCATTAGGTGCCACTGACTATTCTCCTTGGCTTCAATGGGATTACTCACAGGTGTACATTTAAGGATGTATGCAAGTTTTTACAAGATCAGGGAAAAGGTCTGGTCTTTGCACTGTTACAGCTGTCTTGATACAAGTTTGTAAAATCTAGTTAACCTAACAAGTTCCCTGAGTCAAACCTGTTACCAGAGCTTCATCCAGAGGGACAAATGTTGAAATACCAGATGCCACTCCACAGCCAGAGAGTGACCCAGAATTAGTCTACCTATTTACATTGGTTGTTTGGATGTTAAACAACATCGCTGCAGGCAAAACTGACCTCCCAAAAGCAATTGTTCCAGCACTGAGCTACCCAGGTCAGTCAATGCACTCTAACCCTGTGACATCAGTTAAAAACGTACTTTCTGCAGACGTGGTTCAATGGCGCAAAGTAAATGGCATGCAAACATACGATGGGTTTTTAGGGCAATCAAGGATATCTACACCTCCTCACTAATATGTTCTCTAAGAGGAAATAACTTCTTCATGATTCACTCCAAAACAGTCCAAAAGATTTAATGTTGTATATTAAGAGTTACAGACAACATCAATCAATTTTTCATGGGGAACGAAGTCAAAAACCTCATTCAAATCTAGATTTATCTAGATTTGAACCCAAAATCACAAACCAGTGTCTTGACTACAAGACTACCTTTCCAAAATCACATTACTTTTTACACATTACTCCTCCCCCATCACAGTCCAGCACTGCAGAGTCCCAGTACCTACTGCACTCAATACCCAGCCCTCTGCAGTCTGGCTCTGCTGAAGTACAGTACCCGCTGCATTGTACTCCAAAGGAGAAGGTTGGATATGATCCCTGGACATACACAAATCTTTAGCCATCCTGGGACCCCTCCTCCTCCTGGGACCTCCCCTTCTCCCATCCCCCTCAGTCCTGATGTGTTTGTTTGACTCTCTCCTCCGGTTATTGTTTTTTTAGTAAAATAATTGTGTTGGTTTGAAAGCAATCTTAATTCTATTAACTGAAAGCAAACAGAGCCCTGAAAAGCAACAGACAATTATCTCAAACCTTCATATTGCATCATCTGCACCAATCACAATAATCTCCTAGCATTACAAGAACTGCACTCCTGAGCATAGCAACAAATATTAGTGGCTTTCAGATTCAAATTGCTGCCTCAAGGCATCCCTGGTCCTTATGGCCCCGCGCTGCGCCCCTCTAATAGCGCTGCTCTCTGTCTGTTCAAATTCAGCCTCCGGGCGCTGAGCCTCAGCAGTCCAGCCCTAAGTGAAACGTTCACCCTTCCTTTCACAAATATTACGGAGCGTACATGGCTATAGGCATAGAAATACTGTCATCAGCCAGGTACAGCTTTCCATATAGGCAGCACCAGCGGGCCTTTAAATGGCCAAAAGCACACTCCACAGTCATTCTGCACTTGCTCAGCCTGTTGTTGAACCACTCCTTACTGCTGTCAATTTGCCTTGTGTATGGCTTCATAAGCCATGGCATTAAGGGGTAGGCAGGGTCTCCCAGG
>NW_020704976.1:0-2089 GCF_002925995.2 Terrapene triunguis
CGATTTCACTTAAATCGAATATGTGGAATCGATATTGCAAAGTCGAACGTATGTGTCCACACTAAGGACAGTAATTCGACTTTGTGAGTCCACACTAACGGGGCAAGCGTCGACATTGGAAGCGGTGCACTGTGGGCAGCTATCCCACAGTTCCCGCAGTCCCCGCTGCCCATTGGAATTGTGGGTCGAGCCGCCAATGCCTTCTGGGTAAAAAAAATGTGTCGAGGGTGCTTTTGGGTAACTGTCGTCATCCGTCCGTCACTCCCGCCCTCCCTCCCTGAAAGCGCCGGCGGGAAATCAGTTCGCGCACTTTTCTGGTCAGTGACAGCGCGGACGCCACAGCACTGCAAGCATGGAGCCCTCTGCGACCATCGCTGCAGTTGTGGCCGTTCTCAACACCTCGCAGCTTCTCATCCACCTTTCCCAGAGGCAGATACAGAGAAATCAGGTGAGGAGGCTACGGCAGCGGGGTGAGGATCTGAAGTCTGAGAGTAGCACAGACCTGTCAGAAACCACGAGACCCAGCGCCGAGGACATCACGGTGGCAATGGGTCATGTGGATGTTGTGGAACGGCGATTCTGGGCCCGGGAAACAAGCATGGACTGGTGGGACCGCATAGTGCTGCAGGTCTGGGATGAATCCCAGTGGCTGCGAAACTTTCGCATGCGGAAGGGGACTTTCCTGGAACTTTGTGAGTTGCTGTCCCCTGCCCTGAAGCGCAATGACACCCGGATGCGAGCAGCCCTGACTGTCCAGAAGCGAGTGGCCATAGCCCTCTGGAAGCTTGTAACGCCGGACAGCTACCAGTCAGTCGCGAACCACTTTGGCGTGGGCAAATCTACCGTGGGGGTTGTTGTCATGCAAGTAGCCAACGCAATCGTTGAGCTACTGCTCTCAAAGGTAGTGACCCTGGGAAACGTGGAGGTCATCATAGATGGCTTCGCCACGATGGGATTCCCAAACTGCGGTGGGGCTATAGATGGAACTCACATCCCTATCCTGGGACCGGACCACCAGGCCAGCCAGTACATCAACCGAAAGGGCTACTTTTCTATGGTGCTGCAAGCACTGGTGGACCATAGGGGACGTTTTACCAACATCAGCGTCGGATGGCCGGGCAAGGTTCATGACGCTCGCATGTTCAGGAACTCAGGTCTGTTTAGACGGCTGCAGGAAGGTATTTACTTCCCGGACCACAAAATAACTCTTGGGGATGTGGAGATGCCTACAGTGATCCTCGGGGACCCAGCCTACCCGCTAATGCCCTGGCTCATGAAGCCCTATACTGGACACTGAAAAAGAACTCTTAAACTACCGGCTGAGCAAGTGCAGAATGGTGGTGGAGTGTGCTTTTGGCCGTCTCAAGGGGAGATGGAGAAGCTTACTGACTCGCTGTGATCTCAGCGAAACCAATATCCCCATTGTTATTGCAGCTTGCTGTGTGCTCCACAATCTCTGTGAGAGCAAGGGGGAGACCTTTATGGCGGGGTGGGAGCTTGAGGCAAATAGCCTGGCTTCTGATTACGCACAGCCAGACAGCCGGGCGATTAGAAGAGCCCAGCGGGACACACTGTGCATCCGGGAGGCTTTGAAAGCTAGGTTCCTCAGTGAGCAGGGTAACCTGTGACTATTAACTCTGTTTAAAGAGAAGCTGAACCTGCCCCCGTTTCTTTACCCAGTTTATGTTGACTATCCTCTCCAGCTACATACCCCCTTCACCCCCTTCCCAAAAAATAAAAGCAGTTCTATTTTCTTAATGAACACCGTTGTCTTTATTACTGTTTTCGCGGGAATGTTTTAAACCTGGGACGCAGACTGTGGTGGGGGGCGGGTGTAGTGTAGTGATGCAAATGATGCCTCTAAACTCCAGGAATGACAGGCTCCGCAGTGGTGGACTGGTTGTTTCAACGGAGCCTGCCAGCCATCCTGGGCGGGACTGCGTGTATGTGTCGGCTATGTGACTTTCTGGCAGGGGGAGGAGGGTTACAGATCCCCTGCTGCGTGGCTCTGTGATCCAGGATAAGGACCGCTGCATAAGATCTGTAACTGCCCTCCCCCGCCACAAAGTCACAGAGCAACCCCCCCCCC
>NW_020704976.1:2189-8352 GCF_002925995.2 Terrapene triunguis
CCACCTCCCAGACTGACCAGGGTAACTAGTCACTGCACTGTGTATGTGCCCTGCTGCTGGACCTGCCCCCGCCTCTGTATCCTGCTAAAGGTGACTGTCCTGTCCAATTACCAACCACCTTCCCCCCCTTCACACAGACTCTCCTCCAAAAGAAAATGATGGAAACAGTAATTAACAGAAACGTATATTTTATTAGTAACTACACATGAAATGGGGGGGTGAAACTTGGACGGGGGCTTGTGCGAGGTGGGTAGGAAAGGACTTTTCAAATTTTGGGGAATGAGAGCCTTCTAGTGCTAGAGCAGTCTGCAGGGGTGGAGTGAAACTTTTCACGGCCCCTGCCGCCCCTCCTTCTTTGGACTTTGGGTGAGGGGGGTATGGGACTTGGTGGCGGGGGAGGGTGGTTACAGATACACTGCAGCGGGGCTCTCTCCTCCTGCCTCCGGTCCTGCAGAACATCCACAAGGCGCCGGAGCGTGTCCGTTTGCTCCCTCATCAGTCCAAGCAGCATTTGAGTCACCTGCTGGTCTTCCTGACGCCACCTCTCCTCCCGTTCCATGTTTGCTCTGTGCATTTGGGACAAGTTCTCCCTCCACTGTGTCTGCTGGGCTGCCTGGGCTCGGGAGCAGCACATTAGTTCTGAGAACATGTCCTCCCGCGTCGTCTTCTTCCTCCACCTAATCTGCGCTAGCCTCTGGGAGTGTGATGCCAGGCTGGGTTGGGAGACAGTCGCAGATGTGGCTGTGGGAATGGGAAAAAGGGAGTGAATTCCTCAGAAAGATAAATGTAGTTGTGAACAAAGAACATAGTCTTTCTCTGTGAACAAGACCATGCACTGCACCTATCACATGCGCACTCAGGACAAGGTCGAATTTTCGGCCCTCGCCTTCAGTGCCTGTGGTCTTGCAGTGGTGATCTGAGAAGCGGGGCAGGACACCGGAATTTCTGTAGCGGGCAAACATGGTAAGCCGTAGACTTGTGGCTGCTTAAAACTTTAACAGTAGCACTGGCCTCCTTTCACATTGAAAGCAATGCCAGTCTCTGCTGCCAGCAATCAGGCAAGCATGAACTCTGCCCCTGTCCCACCCCCTCGCGACTGTCCCAGGGAAAGATCCCTGTATGCTGCCCCTCTCCCGCCTCCACCGCGTGGCTGTAAAGCAGTCCCAATACTAACATTGCCCTATCTAATTCAAAGCAGGGCATCATGAGCGACATCACCCTGATGAGGATCTCGGACAGCGAAAAGGAACGGATGCTTAGGGAAAGCCTGCAAAAACCAGGGCCGTATGCCACCATGCTCTGCAGGGCAATGATCCCTGAGTACTTGATTGTCTCCTGGCGCGGAAACGTTTCGTACCACGGAGGACCCAATAAGGTCGCTCTCCCCAGGAACCTGATGAACAGGCTTGGACATTACCTCCAGGAGAGCTTCGTTGAGATCTCCCATGAGGATTTCATCTCTATCCCCGGACATATAGACCGGATTTTGGTGTAGCTGCACTGGCAGGGACTAAAGAGTGGAGCGTCTTGGGCAGCAGAATCATGAAAAAACGGATATTGTTAGATTTTTTTTAAATAGTTGGGACTAAATAGTTAAGCGCCTAGGGCAAAGAAATCATGAAAAACCCATTGTTAATATTATAAATATTCCAGTTCTGTTAAAAATAAATGTTTAGATGTTTAAAACACTTACTGCTTGATCCTTCCCCTGATTCTGTGTCCGGGGTAACGGCTGGGGACGGTTGGTAGGGGATCTCGGTAAGGGTGATGAAGAGCTCTTGGCTGGCGGGGAAATCAGCGGTGCAAGCGCTGTCGACTGCCTCGTCCTCCTCATCTCCTTCCTCATCTTCCCCGTCCGCTAACATGTCCGAGGAACCGGCCGCGGACAATATCCCATCCTCAGAGTCCACGGTCACGGGTGGGGTAGTGGTGGCGGCCGCACCTAGGATGGAATGCAGTGCCTCGTAGAAACGGGATGTGTGGGGCTGGGATCCGGAGCGTCCGTTTGCCTCTTTGGTTTTTTGGTAGCCTTGTCTCAGCTCCTTGATTTTCACGCGGCACTGCGTTGCATCCCAGCTGTATCCTCTCTCTGCCATGGCTTTAGAGATCTTCTCATATATCTTTGCATTCCGTCTTTTGGAGCGCAGCTCGGAAAGCACGGACTCATCGCCCCACACAGCGATGAGATCCAAGACTTCCCGATCCGTCCATGCTGGGGCCCTCTTTCTATTCTGGGATTGCACGGTCACCTCTGCTGGAGAGCTCTGCATCGTTGCCAGTGCTGCTGAGCTCACCACGATGTCCAAACAGGAAATGCGATTCAAACTGCCCAGACAGGAAAAGGAATTCAAATTTTCCCGGGGCTTTTCCTGTGTGGCTGGTCAGAGCATCCGAGCTCGGACTGCTGTCCAGAGCGTCAACAGAGTGGTGCACTGTGGGATAGCACCCGGAGCTATTAGCATCGATTTCCATCCACACCTAGCCTAATTCGATATGGCCATTTCGAATTTAGCGCTACTCCTCTCGTTGGGGAGGAGTACAGAAGTCGAATTTAAGAGAGCTCTATGTTGAACTAAATAGCTTCGTGGTGTGGATGGGTGCAGGGTTAATTCGATGTAACGGCGCTAAATTCGACATAAACGCCTAGTGTAGACCAGGCCCAGGTGAAAAAGCCCCATGGTGATGGTAGAGCTTGGCCTTCTGGTGCTCTCCATTCGCAGCACACTGTCCGAGCCAGGGGGTTTTTCATAGAGGAGAAAACAGACATTCGGGGAGATTCCTGGTCAGGGTAAACTTCCCACAACTGCCCCTGTAGCTCACTAGCTCTCTCCAGTCATTGATTTGCTGATCAGTCAACAGGTGATTAAATATCTCCTTGGCATAGACAGCTGGGTTTCCACCATAGGCCAGAAAAGCTGCTCCCTTTTGCACTCAAAGATTTCCAGCAGATTAACATCCTCGAAGGCTTCCTCGGCTTGGACTAGCATTAAGCCCAGCACCGGTAACACTGCTCTACAGCCAAAATGCTTCTGAAATAAATGTAGTCAAACTTGACTAATTCTGGGTCACTGAGAACGAAAATGATGCTTAAAATTGTTGATTGGCTCTAGTTTTCAAGATATGCTATTGGGTCAGTATATACGACCCTTGACTTGGGAATGGCGGAGGATAAGTGAGTTATAAAGGGAAGGGATCTCAATTTAAACCAGAAATGACTAAAATACATCTTTGACTGGATCTATGAATAAATCTATGACTGGGTTTGGACAGTACTTGCTTTTTAGGCAAAACAATGAATGATGCAATCTGAAGCTGGTATTGCATCATACATGATATGAATTGCATCATGTTATTCCTAGAAGTCATGGATGATGCAATCATAACGAAGCTTACATCACTCTGCTGAACAAATTGCCCTATATCAGCTCTAGAAATCATACAGTGTCGTGCTCTCTTATTTGTCAGTGTTTGATTTTGCAAAGGGACACATTTCTGTTTAGCCAAAGTGAGCAGAGATGCCTCGTACTTGTGTGAACAGTGCAGATAACTTCTGCTATGTTTGTGGTGAAGTGACTTTTGCATCACAAAAGCGCAGTATAACCACTATGGTTAAGAAAGCCTATCACCTTTATTTTGGCTGCAAAATTGGAGATCAGGACAAGAGGTGGGCCCCACACATATGCTGCAACACTTGTGCAACAAATCTTCGCCAGTGGTTGAACAGGAAAAGGAAATCTATGCCTTTTGCAGTGCCAATGATTTGGAGAGAGCCAACAGATCATACCAGCAATTGTTACTTCTGCATGGTGCCTCCAGTTGGGAAAGGTGTGTCAAAGAAGAAAAAGTGGACTGTGCATTATCCAAACATTCCATCAGCTATACGCCCAGTACCCCACGGAGAAGGACTGCCGGTTCCTGATGCACCAGAATCATTCTCACTTGAGTCAGACGAGGAAGAGGATGAAACTTCTGGTCCTGAACCATCAATGTCACAGGACCCACATTTTCTCCCATCCTCCTCCTCTGAAGCACACCTCATAACACAAGGTGAACTGAATGACCTTGTCAGAGATTTGGAACTACCCAAGAGTAAGGCAGAGCTGTTGGGCTCCAGACTACAGCAGTGGAATCTCCTGGCAGGTGATGTTAGGGTTTCCATGTTCCGTGACCGTCAAAAGGATCTTGTCCCATTCTTCTTCATGGAAGGTGATCTTGTAGCCTGCAACAACATCGATGGTGTGATGGCAGCCCTCAACATAGTTCACGATCCAGATGAGTGGAGACTGTTCATTGATTCATCGAAGACGAGTCTTAAAGCTGTTTTACTGCATAATGGCAATGTTTTGCCATCAATTCCAGTTGGTCATGCAGTCCATATGAAGGAAACCTATGACAACATGAAACAACTTTTGAGGTGCATAAACTATGACCAACATCAGTGGCAGCTTTGTGGTGATTTGAAGGTTGTTGCTCTCTTGCTTGGTCTGCAGACTGGATACACAAAGTACTGCTGTTTTCTCTGCGAATGGGATAGTCGTGCAAGAGATTCCCACTACATCAAGAAAGATTGGCCACTCCGACAGTCATTGGAGCCTGGGAGGAAAAGTGTTCAGCATCCACCACTTGTTGAATCAAGGAAGATTTTGTTACCACCCTTACACATCAAGCTGGGTCTGATGAAGAACTTTGTCAAGGCCATTGACAAAACACAAGCAGCTTTCAAGTACCTCCGTGGAAAATTTCCAAGGTTAAGTGAAGCTAAGATAAAGGAAGGTGTCTTTGTTGGTCCTCAGATTCGTGAACTTCTTCGAGATGATGCATTTGACCATGCACTGCATGGCAAGGAAAAGACGGCATGGAAAGCCTTCCAGTTAGTGGCAATAAATTTTCTCGGAAACAACAAGGCAGACAACTACAGGTTGTTGGTGGAAAACCTCCTCAAGGCATACAAAAGCCTTGGTTGCACTAAAGATACATTTTTTGCACTCTCATCTAGATTTTTTTCCACTGAACTGCGGAGCAGTGAGCGACGAGCACGGCGAGCGATTTCACCAGGACATTGCAACAATGGAGAAACACTATCAGGGCAAATGGAGCCCATCAATGCTTGCAGACTATTGCTGGACAGTGACAAGAGATGCTCCATTTAATGAATACAAGAGATAAGCCAAGAAGCGCCGAGTAGACACTGAATAGGACTAAACTATGTACATAATAGTTTTTTGCCTTTTGTTTCATAATAAATTTTATTTATATAACCCTTTTGCTGATTTTTAAAGTGTTACATAAACAGGACAGGTGAAATATTATCATGTAAAGCAACCATAAACACATGAAAAGACCTAGGTTTACAATTTATGATTAAAACTCTACTATCTACACAATATACATAGACATAAAATGTAAAAACTTAAATATCTTAGAAACAGTAGCCAATCAGTTGTTTTAATTGTCATATTTGAATTCAGCACATCAAAATACATAATAAATTGCACATTTTATCTCTGAAGCAGACGACTTCTCAAAAATTGTAGACCAGTGTAACAGGCCTCCCTTGTCTGAGTGCCTTAACACAGGCACCCCAATTTGCCCCCAAAACTTTTTTCTTATTTTTTTCAGTGAATTAAATCTGAAATATTTGCCATAGTGTGTCCGTAAACTAGTAACCGGGCCTGCAGCAGGCTAGTGTGCAGAGATGAAATAAAGGCATACCAAGTAGATAAGAGTAACGACATGGGGTCTTGCCATGAGGTAGAATGTAGAAGAGTAGATTCTTTTCTTTCTTTCCATGGACTCAAAATGACGTGCTTTTTCATTATCTTGGCAGGACTCTCCACCTTGGCTAGGCTGAGGCCCACACTAAGCCTCTTGGGGAGAGGATTGTGATCCTGTGGGGGAAAAGGAAAAGGTTCAGGAGTGACCTGCTGCAAGAAATGCACAGTGACTTTGGACACAGGTTGGATCAGACCTTGCATCTCAGAAGGAGGAGGAGGAGCAGGATAGGGAGATGGAGTGGGATAAACAGGAGAGGGAAAATAAAGTGGTATCACAATACCTGAAGCATGAGAGGAAGATGAGGGAGCTGGACTGACAGCAACAGAGAGGGCTGTTTGAGCAGCTGCTCACCCTGATGGCCATTCTGCATTGGAGTGTTGCTCTTTTA
>NW_020704977.1:0-1022 GCF_002925995.2 Terrapene triunguis
GTTATATCAATGCTAGTTTTACAGCACTGTCCCAGACTGCCTGCATTTTAAGACCCAGTGGCTGTCTAAGTGAAAAAGCCCCATGGTGATGGTAGAGCTTGGCCTTCTGGTGCTCTCCATTCGCAGCACACTGTCCGAGCCAGGGGGTTTTTCATAGAGGAGAAAACAGACATTCGGGGAGATTCCTGGTCAGGGTAAACTTCCCACAACTGCCCCTGTAGCTCACTAGCTCTCTCCAGTCATTGATTTGCTGACCAGTCAACAGGTGATTAAATATCTCCTTGGCATAGACAGCTGGGTTTCCACCATAGGCCAGAAAAGCTGCTCCCTCTTGCACTCAAAGATTTCCAGCAGATTAACATCCTCGAAGGCTTCCTCGGCTTGGACTAGCATTAAACCCAGCACCGGTAACAGGCCTCCCTTGCCCTAACACAGGCACCCCAATTTGACCCCAAAACTTTTTTCTTATTTTTTTCAGTGAATTAAATCTGAAATATTTGCCATAGTGTGTCCGTAAACTAGTAACCAGGCCTGCAGCAGGCTAGTGTGCAGAGATGAAATAAGGGCATACCAAGTAGATAAGAGTAACGACATGGGGTCTTGCCATGAGATAGAATGTAGAAGAGTAGATTCTTTTCTTTCTTTCCATGGACTCAAAATGACGTGCTTTTTCATTATCTTGGCAGGACTCTCCACCTTGACTAGGCTGAGGCCCACACTAAGCCTCTTGGGGAGAGGATTGTGATCCTGTGGGGGAAAAGGAAAAGGTTCAGGAGTGACCTGCTGCAAGAAATGCACAGTGACTTTGGACACAGGTTGGATCAGACCTTGCATCTCAGAAGGAGGAGGAGGAGCAGGATAGGGAGATGGAGTGGGATAAACAGGAGAGGGAAAATAAAGTGGTATCACAATACCTGAAGCATGAGAGGAAGATGAGGGAGCTGGACTGACAGCAACAGAGAGGGCTGTTTGAGAAGCTGCTCACCCTGATGGCCATTCTGCATTGGAGTGTTGCTCTTTTA
>NW_020704978.1:0-7173 GCF_002925995.2 Terrapene triunguis
AACAGCCCCACCTTGTGTCAGCATTTTGTTGCGCAGGCCTTACGGCCCTTCCGCGCAGCACACCCGGATGCTTTAATCTATCACTATATGGACGACATCCTGGTGGCTCACCCCATCCTTCCTGATGACTGGCTGGACGAACTGCGCCACCAGCTTGCGGCGTGTGGCCTGGTTATAGCACCGGACAAAGTCCAGCGCCAGCCACCCTTTTTGTATCTCGGTCACCGTATGCTCCAGTCATATGCCCGCCCAGTTTGTCCCGAGCTGGTGCTGCCCGACCCTCTTACGTTTGTACAGCTCCAACAGTTATTAGGGTCCCTCAATTGGATCTGCCCTTTTTGCCCTCTGACTACCTCCATGCTGTCCCCTCTTTTTTCTGGCCTTCGGCAGGGCCGCCTCCCCGGGGATGTTATCCCAGTTTCCCAGGAACAGCGCCAAGCGGTCACCCTTATTAACCGGACCCTGGCCCAAGTGTGGTCGACCGCCGAGAAAGGGAACAGCCCCTTTTTGCCATTTTGCTTCCCACACTTTCACAACCGACAGCTGTCCTCGCCCAGGAGGGGGCAGCAGCGTGTCTTCGTTTAATTGAATGGATTTATTTGACCCACTCCCCTCCGCATACTATTCAGACACTCCCTCAACAGGCCACCGAGCTGATTTTTAAAGTGTGAGACCGATCCCGCACCCTCTTGGGTTGCGAACCCGCTGCCATTATTGTCCCCATCCCGGCGAAAGACTGGGAACGCGCTGTCTCTTGCAGTGCCACCCTCCAGTTGTCTCTTGCCGACTATGTCGGGGAAATTAAATATCACATTCCCCCTGACCCCCGTCTCTCGCTCCTGCAACAACGTTACCTTCACCTCCGGCCGTCTTTGTCAACCGTCCCCCTTGAGGATGCACTTACCCTCTTCACAGACGGCTGCCCAACGCGGGGTGCGGTCAGCTGGCAGGAGCAGGGCACTTGGCAAGTCCGCTTTACCCTGCCTCAGCGTTCCCCCCAGTGCGCAGAATTGGCCGCTGTCATCCTGGCCTGCCGATGCTTCCAGGATGATCCTTTTAATCTTATTACTGATAGTCTTTATGTTACTAAAGTTCTTAAGTCTCTTCCAGGTTCCTATGTGTCGCCCTCCTGTGATGACAATCTGTTGGCCCTTTTTCTCACCCTGCAACAGCTCCTTTCCTCCCGCTCTAGCCCACTTTTTGTGGCACATATTCGCAGTCACACCACACTACCGGGCCTATTGACAGAAGGTAATGCGGTGGCCGACCAGGCGGTCAAATCGGTGGCCTCGATTTTTTCCTCCCCAATCGAAAGCCACGCCTTCTTCCATCAGTCCGCCAAGGCCCTTGCCAAGCAGTTCACTCTCCCATTGCATCAGGCGCAGGCCATTGTTCGCCAGTGTGACCTTTGCGCTTCTCTCTCCAATAGCCCGGAGGTGGGGATTAATCCTTGCGGCACTTCGGCCAATCAGCTCTGGCAAATGGATGTTACACACTTTCCTCCTTTTGCCCCCTGGCAGTATCTTCACGTGTGTGTAGATACCTTTTCCCATTATGTGTGGGTCACCCCCCAGAAGGGTGAGGCCTCTAGTCATGCCATTAATCACATGATTCGCGCCATGGCAATCATGGATCACCCGTCCCATCTTAAGACCGACAACGGCCCCACCTACTGTAGCTCGGCCTTTGCCTCCTTTTGTACCACGTGGGATGTTGTCCACACGTTTGGTATCCCGTATAACCCCACAGGCCAGGCCATTGTGGAACGGGCCAACCGTGCGCTCAAACAGGCCCTGGCCCGCCAAAAACAAAAAGGGGGGATTCCGGTAGGCCTTCCTCCCCGCCAGGAATGGCTGGCTGCAGTGCTCTTTACCCTGAATCATTTGAATTTGACTGACAATTACTCTGCGGCAGAACGTCATTTTCGCAGCCACCAGGCTTTGCCCCGCCCCCTTGTCAAATATCGCAAGGCCCCGGATCCTCAGTGGCATGGCCCAGTGCCCCTTATAACGTGGGGATGGGGGCATGCTGCCGTTTCTCTTCCTACAGGTCCGTTGTGGGTCCCGGCGCGTAACGTCCGCCCGTGGCACGGTGATGGCCTGGCACCAGGGACTGTCGAACACCATTCCGCAGTTCAACCTACATTTACAGGATCCCGAGCGTCCTCGCCAGCGCCCCCCGCGGGAGCCCCCGCAGCGCATGACCTGGGGACAGGTTAAAGCCCTCTCATTGCAGGCCGAGCAGTTGCGAGTGCAGCAGCAGCTGGAACCTACCGCGGAAAATTACCTTGTGATATTGTTAGCTTGCCTTAATGCTAACTCACTCCTTATTTTGTGTGTACTGGGAGGTTTCTTGTTGGCCCCTGGCTGCCAAGGCGAATCCCAGATGGAACAGCGGCTGCAGTTTAACATCTGGGTCCGCCTGGCACAAGTATTGAATCAATTTGATTTCTGCCTGGCCGTTGCCCCGGAAATGCAAGGTCTGTTAAGTACCTGCCTTCTTCCTGTCTGCAAACTACCCAACGATATACCAGTAAATACACGGTTAGGCCTTAATAAGATTATTAATAAATCTGCCATACAATATTCCACTATCGCCCTCTGGGGAGAGGCCATGTATCGCCTTCCCTTGCGGGCGGTACAGCTTTATACCCCCTTTGTAGCAAATCATGCCAATAACACTTGTGCCAAAGTAGTTAATTGTTCCACTTACAAGCCCCATGGGGGGTGTTTGGCGACTGGTCAAGCCTTATGGAATTGTACCAAACCGCAAAATGTATCAGCAAATCGTGGGCACATCGAATTACCACCCGGTTGGTTCTTTACATGTGGCCGTCGCACGTTTAATTATGTCCCCGCAAATTTGTCTGATACTCAATGTTGTTTGAGTCGTTTAGTTCCCATTATGCCGCCAAAGGCGTTGCTTCTGTCTTCGCCTCGCTTTAAGCGTAGGAGTGCCCCCCTGTCTGCGACATGTAATGGTAATGTTAGCATATTAAGTCAGGTGGAGTATATTTCTCTTGCGGTCTCTCTTATAGGCTTGCCTGGGCTGGCCGTAGGCTATGGCAATAATATTGCCGAGCTGGCATGCTTATTGGCAAAAACCATAAACTCGACCTCCCAGGCCATTGGGCTCCTTAATGAGGAGCAACAGGAATTATGACACACCATCCTGGATAACCGAGCTGCTATCGATTACTTACTCCTGCAGCAACATCTGGGGTGTGAGACTGTAAAGGAAATGTGTTGTTTCAATCTTACTGATAATGGTAACCGCATACAACAGCAGATTGATATGCTGAAACGTTATGCTCAAGCCATCCGCCAGGACGTTTCCCCTCCTTGGTGGGATTACATCTGGTCATGGCTACCCTCAGGGTGGATAAAAACCCTCTTACAGTATGGGGTCTTAGTCTTGGTCCTTGGCGTTTTACTTTCCTGCTTTGTTTAGTGTATACCCAGTCTGGTGACATTGTGCATGCAACCCTGCGAGGGTGCTCCGTCTAAACACCGCATATAAAATAGAAAAGGGGGGGATGTAGGGACGCATAGCTCCCGAATCGTCAGCCCACGGGTGCGGCAAACTGTGCCCATGGCTACGAGGCAGGAGTGGCCTTCACCCCAGCGTCTGTGATTAGGAAACTTATTGGCTGACTTGATCATCACCCTCACAGCTTGCTTTCACGTGCACAAGATATGGGTTTGTTATCTCATGTTGTTGTGCACTGTACACTCCTCCTATGCGCAAGAATTTAACCACTTAGAAGTGTTGTAAGCAGGGAAGTAGAAAGAATAAAAACCCCAGGGAAAATTCCCTGGGAGGCTTTTTGGCTTTTTGGCTTTTTGGCTACCACAGACCAGGCGTTCTGTTTCCTTTCCTCTCTCGTCGCCACATCTGGTGACCCCGACGTGATAACCCCCTCCTCACCGGCTGGATACGCCGAGTGCACCCCCGCGGCCGTTTGCCGCCCCTGATTCGTGAGTATGGGGGGGGGGGACTTTCCAGTGCCCAGAAGGAGCACGCAAGAGAGTTACAAAAGATTATACGGCAGCGTTCATGTGTCGTTGTCTCGGTCGCTCATATTGAGGACCTTCTAAGGGAAATAGATCGCCAGTGCCCCTGGTATCCGGACTGCGGGTCGTTACGGCTTCTTGATTGGATACGGGTTGGGACCACCTTGTATAGTGAACCTCGTGCCCCGGTTCAGCACCTGCTGCTCTGGCAGCGTTGTAAGGAGGCGCTGGAGGGGGTCGGCCCCGACGGTCCCAAGCCGGTCTCCCTTTTGCCCCCAGGTGATGGGCCACCCCCATCCTACTCGCAGCTGACCCTCCCTGTGCCGCCGCCCGCGGCGGCGCCCCCCTGCCCACCAGTCGGGCGGGAGGGCGCTGTCGCTGCGGCGGTGCGGCGACCGCGCGAGGCCGGTCTCTTGACCGACGAGGAATCCAGCTGTGGGTTCGAGGCGTTCCCCGTCTCTTGGCGGGATAATGGTAACGGGGGGCAGATCGTGGACTGAGAGGCTCTCCCCTACTCGGTTCTGCGCGAGCTCCGCAAGGCGGTTCGTGAGACCGGGGTGCGGTCCACTTTCACCCTGGGGATCTTGGAAGGTGTGTCAAACAGTTATTTCTTGCTCCCCCAAGATTGGAAAGACATGTGTCGCATGGTGCTGTCTCCCGCGCAATACGTTGTGTGGGATAGCGAGTACCAGCGAGAGGCGCTTGCGGCGGCAGCACAAGGTGGGGGGGCTTATCTCGCTGAGCAGTTATATGGCGCGGGGCAGTTTTTGGGCATCCCCGAGCAGGCGGTGGGCACGCCCCGGGCAGCTTATCCCATCATTGGCCAGTGTGTCCGTCGGGCTTTTCGCAGGGTCCCCGCTGTGGGCGAGTCCTCTAAGTCCTTTGCGGTTACTCGGCAAGGTGCCGCCGAACCGTTCCACCAGTTTATTGACCGCCTCCAAGAGGCAGTCCAGAGGCAGATTGATAACCCGGAGGCCCAGACTGAGCTAATGCAAAAATTGGCTTACGAAAATGCCAATGCAGATTGCCGCCGTGCCATACAGGCAGTAGTCGGGCGCCCGGGGTATACCCTGGCAGAATTGCTGCAGGCGTGTGCTGACGTGGGCACTCAGACCCATCAAATGGCCTTACTGGCAGCTGCCCTGCACAAGGGGCAGAAGCCTCAGGGGAACTGCTTTAACTGCCAAAAGCCCGGGCATTTTCGGCGGGAGTGCCGGGCCCCTGGGGTGGGGGGGGCGTGTAAAAACAAAAACAAGCCCCGAACAGACCAGAGGCCCCGCACGCTGTGTCCAAAATGCAAAAAGGGCTACCATCGGGCTGCGCAGTGTCGCTCAGCCGGGGGTGATAACCAGGTCTTGGCTGACAGCCAAGATAACCCCCCGGGAAACTAGTAGTCGGGCCTGCGACCAGCCCGAGGCCCAAGGCCGCGCCCCTCTCCGTACACAATGTTCCCGCCGCCACGACGGGCAGTGCGGGGATTGACCTTGTCAATCAGGAAAATATGGATATAACTCTTCCCAGGGAGGTCCTCCTCATGCCGTCCCAGATCCAGGGCCCGCTGCCGGAGGGCATGGTGGGCCTTGTCCTACCCCGCTCGTCCGCCAGCAAGCAGGGCTTGTTTGTGGTGCCTGGGGTGGTGGATTCGGACTATGGTGGAATTATCCATGTTCAACTGTGGAGTCATCTCCCGAAACAGCTGTTTCAGGGAGATGCCTGGGCGCAACTCATACTTGTGCCCTACTCCCTTCCGGCAGGGGGAAGAAACGTTCCCCGAACCGGAGGCTTCGGGTCCACCGGCCAGCGCACTGTTCACCCGCAAGCGGCAGCGGTTGTTAAAGATATTGGATCACCCCAACCTAAACGCGTTTATTGCCTCAACGATCAGCCGTTCGAGGGTGTTATCGACTCTGGGGCAGACGTCACCGTCATCGCCGCCGCGCAGTGGCCCGTCCATTGGCCCACGGAGCAGGCTCCGGCTGTCTGGGGTGTGGGCGGGGCGCAGGACTCACAACAGAGTGCCCGATGGTTGGAGGTTAGGGCGCCCCAGGGCACCCGCCGCGCCCGTATCCGGCCTATTATTCTCCCCGTCCACCTCAACCTGTGGGGCCGTGATTTATTAATGCAGTTCACTGCCACCATCCATATCGATGATTAGGCGTACGGCCCTCCCCCTCCGTTGGCTCACTGACGAGCCCGTATGGGTTGCGCAGTGGCCGCTTCCTCTGGACAAGCTGGAGGCCCTCCAGCACTTTGTCAATGACCAGCTACAGTCAGGGCATTTGGAGGAGTCCACTAGCCCCTTTAATACCCCCGTGTTTGTAATTAAAAAGAAATCTGGCAAGTGGCACCTTCTGCAGGATCTTCGCGCCATTAACAAAATTATACAGCCTATGGGTCCCCTGCAGTGTGGTATCCCCAATCCCAATCTTATCCCCTGTGATTACCGGTTATTTGTAATAGATTTAAAAGATTGTTTTTTTTACCATCCCCCTGCACCCTGAGGACCGGGCGCGTTTTGCCTTTACCGTTCCGGTCTTAAATCATTCCCAGCCCACCTCACGCTATCAGTGGAATGTGCTCCCTCAAGGCATGTTGAACAGCCCCACCTTGTGTCAGCATTTTGTTGCGCAGGCCTTACGGCCCTTCCGCGCAGCACACCCGGATGCTTTAATCTATCACTATATGGACGACATCCTGGTGGCTCACCCCATCCTTCCTGATGACTGGCTGGACGAACTGCGCCACCAGCTTGCGGCGTGTGGCCTGGTTATAGCACCGGACAAAGTCCAGCGCCAGCCACCCTTTTTGTATCTCGGTCACCGTATGCTCCAGTCATATGCCCGCCCAGTTTGTCCCGAGCTGGTGCTGCCCGACCCTCTTACGTTTGTACAGCTCCAACAGTTATTAGGGTCCCTCAATTGGATCTGCCCTTTTTGCCCTCTGACTACCTCCATGCTGTCCCCTCTTTTTTCTGGCCTTCGGCAGGGCCGCCTCCCCGGGGATGTTATCCCAGTTTCCCAGGAACAGCGCCAAGCGGTCACCCTTATTAACCGGACCCTGGCCCAAGTGTGGTCGACCGCCGAGAAAGGGAACAGCCCCTTTTTGCCATTTTGCTTCCCACACTTTCACAACCGACAGCTGTCCTCGCCCAGGAGGGGGC
>NW_020704979.1:0-1677 GCF_002925995.2 Terrapene triunguis
CCCCTGACAACTTGCATGCCCTCAGGGAGGCACTGATAGTCTCCTGTGAGAACTGACCCAATGTTTTCTTATTGCCTACTCAAGTTTAATATGAGAGATACAAGATAGGTGAGGATATTTTTTTTACTGGAACTAGACGAGCTCTGTGTAAGCTCAAAAGCTTGTCTCTCTCACCAACAGAAGTTGGTCCAATAAAAGATATTACCTCCCCCATCTTCTCTCTCTCATATTCTGGAACCAACAAGGCTGCCACAACACTCCACACCAGTCCTGGACAATCAATTGGCTTTCTTGTCAGCAAATTCTGCCCCTTACAATGGATGGGAACAAGAGACTGTACTAAGTCTGTCTGGATGAAATCAGTAGAGCCCTGCAAATCTGCGGACATCCGCTTTATAGCCATGTACCGTGTTTGCGGATCAGATACAGATATAGATTTTGTATCCATGTTGGGCTCTAGAAATCAGCTACTTAGAGGAAAAGGAGGCATGGGAGGCCACTTTGGCTGCCCCACCAAAATATCCCCTGCTGCGGTGGTGGAAGGAGAACAGGTCAGCGCAGGCTGAGTCTCAGCCTGTGCCTGTATCAGCGAACTTGTGTCTGTGGGCAGGTCTACACTACCCGCCTGAATCGGCGGGTAGAAATCGATCTCTGGGGGATCGAATTATCGCGTCTCGTCGGGACGCGACAATCGATCCCCGAATCGACACTTCTACTCCACCAGCAGAGGTAGCAGTAAGCGCCGTCGACGGGGAAGCCGCAGAGGTCAATTTGCCGTCGTCCTCACAGCGGGGTAAGTCGGCTCCGATACGTCGAATTCAGCTACGCTATTCGTGTATCCTAAATCGACCCCCGCCGTAGAAAGGACGTAGCCTAAGTGTAGACAGGGTTGGGAGTGGCCAGACAGGCGGACACAAGACTGATCCAGTCTGCATCAGGCTCCTGCCAGCTACTTGGGCACCGCTGGCTCTTAAATGGGTAATAACATTTCACCAATATATAATAATTATCCGTGAGGGGTGAAAAAAAGAGCGCGCGGCCCAGTGCCTGCGATCCCTGCCGCCCTCTCACAGGCCCAAGCCTGACCCCGTCTCCGCTAAGCCGCTGGGGGAGGGAGGGGGGGGCTTCAGGTGAGTGAGGCGCGCGCAGCCCCAGCGAGGGGCAGCTCCGCCCCACCGCCCTGGAGCGAGCACGCGGCTCTCTGTCCTTTCCGCCCCGCGCAGGAGACAGGAGACCAGAGGGGGCGGGGCCAGGGCTGAGCTCAAGCCCCGCCCCTTCCGCGTGCGCCCACGGTCCCAGCGAGGAGGGCCTCACTCCAGTAGTTCGGCGGAGGCTGAGGGAGCGGCAGCGTTGCGGCCATGGCGGCCCGGGCGGGGTGGTGGTGCGGCCAGTGGGCTGGTGCGGCCGCGCGTTTCCCTCCCACGTCGCGGGTAAGGCGCCCCCCTCCCCGCCCCTGCGGAGCTCCCGGCCGGCCGGGGAGTCGATGCTTCGCTTCCCTCCCCTCCCCCGTCGACGCAGCCGGCCCGTGTCACCCCCGCGTCTCCGCCCGAGCACAGCGTCTCACTTCCCCTCGCACCCACAGGCCGCCCCCCTGGCCAGGGCACAGCGTGTCACACCCGCCCCGCACTCTCAGGGCACAGTGTGTCACCTCCCTTCCCCCGCACCCACAGGCTGCCC
>NW_020704980.1:0-1695 GCF_002925995.2 Terrapene triunguis
CCCCTGACAACTTGCATGCCCTCAGGGAGGCACTGATAGTCTCCTGTCAGAACTGACCCAATGTTTTCTTATTGCCTACTCAAGTTTAATATGAGAGATACAAGATAGGTGAGAATATTTTTTTTACTGGAACTAGACGAGCTCTGTGTAAGCTCAAAAGCTTGTCTCTCTCACCAACAGAAGTTGGTCCAATAAAAGATATTACCTCCCCCATCTTCTCTCTCTCATATTCTGGAACCAACAAGGCTGCCACAACACTCCACACCAGTCCTGGACAATCAATTGGCTTTCTTGTCAGCAAATTCTGCCCCTTACAATGGATGGGAACAAGAGACTGTACTAAGTCTGTCTGGATGAAATCAGTAGAGCCCTGCAAATCTGCGGACATCCACTTTATAGCCATGTACCGTGTTTGCGGATCAGATACAGATATAGATTTTGTATCCATGTTGGGCTCTAGAAATCAGCTACTCAGAGGAAAAGGAGGCATGGGAGGCCACTTTGGCTGCCCCACCAAAATATCTCCTGCTGCAGTGGTGGAAGGAGAACAGGTCAGCGCAGGCTGAGTCTCAGCCTGTGCCTGTATCAGAGAACTTGTGTCTGTGGGCAGGTCTACACTACCCGCCTGAATCGGCGGGTAGAAATCGATCTCTGGGGGATCGAATTATCGCGTCTCGTCGGGACGCGACAATCGATCCCCGAATCGACACTTCTACTCCACCAGTGGAGGTAGCAGTAAGTGCCGTCGACGGGGAAGCCGCAGAGGTCAATTTGCCGTCGTCCTCACAGCGGGGTAAGTCGGCTCCGATACGTCGAATTCAGCTACGCTATTCGTGTATCCTAAATCGACCCCCGCCGTAGAAAGGACGTAGCCTAAGTGTAGACAGGGTTGGGAGTGGCCAGACAGGCGGACACGAGACTGATCCAGTCTGCATCAGGCTCCTGCCAGCTACTTGGGCACCGCTGGCTCTTAAATGGGCAATAACATTTCACCAATATATAATAATTATCCGTGACGGGTGAAAAAAGGAGTGCGCGGCCCAGTGCCTGCGATCCCTGCCGCCCTCTCACAGGCCCAAGCCTGACCCCGTCTCCGCTAAGCCGCTGGGGGAGGGAGGGGGCTTCAGGTGAGTGAGGCGCGCGCAGCCCCAGCGAGGGGCAGCTCCGCCCCACCGCCCTGGAGCGAGCACGCGGCTCTCCGTCCTTTCCGCCCCGCGCAGGAGACAGGAGACCAGAGGGGGCGGGGCCAGGGCTGAGCTCAAGCCCCGCCCCTTCCGCGTGCGCCCACGGTCCCAGCGAGAGGGCGTCACCCCAGTAGTTCGGCGGAGGCTGAGGGAGCGGCAGCGTTGCGGCCATGGCGGTCCGGGCGGGGTGGTGGTGCGGCCAGTGGGCTGGTGCGGCCGCGCGTTTCCCTCCCACGTCAAGGGTAAGGCGCCCCCTCCCCGCCCCTGCGGAGCTCCGGGCCGGCCGGGGAGTCGATGCTTCGCTTCCCTCCCCTCCCCCGTCGACGCAGCCGGCCCGTGTCACCCCCGCGTCTTCGCCCGAGCACAGCGTGTCACTTCCCCCCGCACCCACAGGCCGCCCCCCTGGCCAGGGCACAGTGTGTCACACCCGCCCCGCATTCTCAGGGCACAGTGTGTCACCTCCTTTCCCCCGCACCCACAGGCTGCCCCCATGGCCAGGGCACAGCATGTC
>NW_020704981.1:0-7116 GCF_002925995.2 Terrapene triunguis
TTCACCACCAGATGTCAGGGTAGAGCTCATCCTGACTCTGCTTACATCCTCCCCCCAGCCGAGAATTTGTCGTCCCGACAAATCACACTCCCTATTATACCAATTCACTGGTACCCTCCAAAGGGCCTCAGATAGCCCACTTTAGCTTCCACAAGCCTGTGTGCTAAACATATTGGTTCCTCACTAGTCACCCCAGGTGCATCATAAGTCAACCGTTTTACTGGCCTTATTACCCTGTCTCGTCTATTGAGAATCTCTGTTGCCGTGGTAGGGGGGACAGCCTCTTGAACGATGGATGGAGAGGTTTCCTTTGAGGGCCCCTCAGCTATTGGTATAGGCCCCTGCATTTCTAGTTCTAACAGTGGAGGGTCCAAGGTGCCCAGGACGTCCTCCACCTGTATGTCTCCACTGTCCAATAACCTGGGTGTGTCATCACATGGGGGTCCCACCAGTGGCTCAGGGGTGTCAGGAATGGGCCTAAATACTTCTGCCATGGGGTTTAGGGCGGAAGAGGAGGAGCTCTCTTTTGATTCAGCTGATCGAGACTGAGATCTTGTCTCCATCCCAGGATACACCATGGTTGTGTCTTCCTCCTCAGACTCACTCTCGGATGTGCTGCATAGGGGTAGGTTAGCTGCAGGGGGCTGGCTGTCCACGTTGGAGGGCGGCTTTGGTCCAGCACCTTCATTCTGCCCAGTTGCCCTGTTGTGGCCCATCTCATACGGGGTGCCTACCAATTCCCCCACCGGGAGCAAAAGGTTTCTATGCACTGTCTTTGTCTGCCCTGGACCTTCTTCAGGTTTGATCTTGTAGACCGGCAGGTCCCCTAGCTTTTCCATCACCAAGTAAGGTATTGCCTTCCATCTGTCAGCTATCTTGTGTTTGCCAGCAATACCCAAATTTCGCAGCAGGACTCTGTCCCCCGGCTGGAGTTCTTGCAGACGTACCCTAGCATCATATCGATGTTTGTTGCGGTCTGCGTTCTTCCGAGCCGCAGATGTAGCTAAGTGATAAGCATCCCGCAGCTTTTCTCTCAGTCGGGATACATATTGCTGATGAGTTTCATAGCTATCTCCATCCTCTGATACACCAAAGCACAGGTCTATGGGTAATCTTGGTTCTCGCCCAAACATTAAGAGATATGGGGTGACCCCCGTAGCATCGTTCTTTGTGGCGTTGTAGGCGTGCACCAGATATGCAACATGTTGGCTCCAGGTTGCTTTCTGCTCTGGTCGCAAAGTCCCCAACATATCTAATAGGGTTCGGTTGAACCTCTCTGGCTGAGGATCACCTTGCGGGTGATAAGGCGTTGTTCTAGACTTCTTAATTCCCGCTATCCTCAGCACCTCCTTCAGAAGGTGACTCTCAAAGTCCCGCCCCTGATCCGAGTGTATCCGGGCTGGGAATCCATAAACTGAAAAATATTTTTCCCACAGTACTCGAGCGACAGTGGTGGCCCTCTGATCACGCGTGGGATATGCCTGCGCATATCGCGTATAATGGTCAGTCACTACTAGAATGTTCCCAATATTCCTCTTGTCTACTTCTAAAGACAAGAAATCGATGCATACCAGTTCCAAAGGTTTGGTGCTGGTGATGTTCTTGAGATATGCAGCCCTCGTGGGCAGAGTCTTCCTTTGAACACATCGAGCGCAAGTCTCACATTTCCTACGAACATCTTCAGCCATCCGGGGCCAATAGAATCTACTACGAAGAAGTTCCAGGGTCCTCTCCATCCCTAAATGTCCGAAGTCATCATGCAGGGCCCTCATGGCCAGGGCTCTGTACTCTTTTGGCAGCACTAGTTGTGCTCGTTGCTTTTGTAAAGGGTCGGTGGTCATTCGATGTAACACTCCCTGGATCAGTTTTAGTTTGGTCCATTCTCTCAATAGTAGTTTACCCTCCGGGTTAGGGGGGACAACCGCAGCTGGGTTTCGCCCCTCCCTTTTGGCAAGTAGTGTATCACGAATGTCAATATCTTGCAGCTGGGCTTCTTGCCAGTCAGCCGCATTGAGCACGGGCAAGGGAGATTGGTCCAATGCAATATAGTTCACAGATGCAGAAGGCACGCAGTCAGGGGGCAGGCCCAAAGCTTCAGCAACACATCCATGAAGACTCTCATGGGCCTCGGGCTCTCGGCGACTCACACTGCAAATAGCCCTCACTCCATCCATGGGTATCATAGCCACTTCAGGTGCCTGCGGACGCCTGGACAATGCATCTGCATCTACATTGCTTCTCCCTGATCGGTATTGAATGCTGAACTCATAGCTAGCCAAGGCGGCCACCCCTCTCTGCCCGGTAGCATCCAACTTAGCACTTGTTAACACGTAAGTCAATGGGTTGTTGTCTGTCCACACCTGGAACTGAGCACCATACAAGTAGTCTCGGAATTTCTCAGTGATGGCCCATTTCAAGGCCAAGAACTCCAGCTTGTGGATGGGATAGCGAGTTTCACTGTCAGACAGTCCTCGGCTGGCAAAGGCTACGGGTTTATGTTTGCCTTCCACTTCCTGGTACAGCACTGCTCCCAGACCCTCCAAACTGGCATCAGTATGTAGGATAAACGGTTTGCTCGGATTAGCAAAGACTAGGACGGGGGCATGAGTTAGGCGAGTAATGATTTCCTGAAAAGCCCTCTCGCATCTCTCGTCCCACCTTGGCCCAAACGGTTCGAAGGGGCCATAGTGTCTCTGCACAGGAGGCTTTGGAGGCCTCCTCTTATTCTTGGTCTTAGATTTGTTCTTGTTGGACTGGTATCCCCTGGTAAGATCATTCAGGGGTTTTACAATCGTAGCGTAGTTCTTCACAAATCTACGGTAGTAGCCACTAAATCCAAGAAAGGTCTTGAGTTCTCTGTAGTTACTTGGATGTGGCCAGGTAGTGAGTGCTTCTATTTTGTCAGGATCAGTACTCACACCCTCCTGGGACACGATGTGACCCACATACTTCACTGAGGTTCGGCAGAACTGGCATTTGTCAATTGAAAGCTTCAAACCATACGCCTCCAACCTATCAAGCACTTTAAGAAGTCTTTCTTCATGCTCCTCCAAGGTTCTTCCAAACACAATCAGGTCATCCAAGTAAACTAACACTTGCAGTAAGTTCATGTCTCCCACGACTTTCTCCATAAGACGTTGAAATGTGGCAGGTGCCCCAGAAATCCCTTGGGGCATGCGTTCGAACTGGTAGAACCCTAACGGGCAGATGAAGGCTGTCTTCTCCTTATCTTCTTCTCCCAGAGGGATCTGGTAGTATCCACTCCGAAGATCCAACACAGAGAACCACTGGCTACCCAGCAAACAGTCCAAGGCATCTTGTACTCGAGGCATGGTGTATTGGTCAACTGTAGTGCGCCTGTTTAGGGTGCGGTAGTCAATACACATCCGGATTTTCCCACTCTTCTTACGAACCACCACAATGGGAGAGGCGTAGGGACTTCGGGACTCTGTAATGATACCATTCGCGATCAGCTCTTGAAGATGATGGCGTACGTCTTCCATCTCAGAGAGAGCAATCCTCCTAGATCTCTCCCGGAAGGGTCGGGGATCTTGTAGCCTGATGTGGTGTTCCACTCCTTTGGCACATCCCACGTCCCACTCATGCAGTGAGAATACCTTGGATCTCTCACAAAGCTTCTTCCGCAGGCGATCCTTCCACTCCTCAGGCAATGGTGAGTCCCCAAAGTCAAACTTTGCGGGGTCCATCACTGGAACTTCAGCTTCACACTGGGGTCTCACAATGGTTTCAGGCTCAAAGATGTCTGCAATCTTCTGCCCTGGTTTTACAAACACGTCACGGCGTGTTTCATTAGCAATCAGAATAGTCACCTCTTCCTGGGCTTCAGCAGGTAGGGTTATGACTCCACTGAGAACCAGCACTCCTTCTGGGAGCCCTCCCTCGGTCGGCTGCTCTACCATTGCTAATGTTCCCTTACTGTCTTTTAAGCAGGTACTCATGACAATCACTTCCTTTTCTGTCATTGCAGGAACCACTAAGGGGGTTGTGCCCATGTACTTCAGCGCCCCAATCGGTAGCTCAGATGTCTCCTTTTTAGCACCCTCAATCTTCCTATAGGCTTCAGCACAAAGCGTATGGATCATCAGGGTATTCAGGTACTGGTCCCCAGCCTGTCGTCTGCAGTAGTCCGCGAGCACCTTGAAGAGACTGGAGTTGGTCCCTATCAGCACAGACACGTCAGAGGTCCCTTTAGGGTCAGGGCATATTAATGCAGCTGTGTCCACCTCTTCTCTTACCCCAGCAACCTCCTCTGGGAATTCCAGGTGCACTATGACATACCCTTGGTAGGGGTATTCATCCATGCTGAGGCCACACAGACCAACGCCAGTCAGTGGCTGTATAGGCAGGTGCCTAAGCATCTGTTGGTAGAATGACTGAAATATAATAGTCACTTGAGATCCAGTGTCAAGCACGGCTTTACACTCCACCCCTTCAATCTTCACCATGACCTCTGCTCGAGGCCCTATCAGTCCTGCGGGGATCCCAGCTGGACGGTCGTTTCTGGGGGAATCTTCAACTCCTGCAGGCCTGGGTGGTCCCCGTCCCCGGACTCTCTGGCAGCTACCGGATCTCTCCCAACTGATCCTCAGCTTTCCATACACTAAGGAGGGGTTTTCTTCATTATGGCACTTGCCAGCACTGTGTCCGTCCTGACCACATCGGTAGCAGAAGAATTGTCCTTTCCCCCTTCGCCCAGGTGGGATGGTGGCTCTAAATGCTGACTTCTCCATCGCCACAGTCAGAGGCGCCTTATTCCTGGAAGTCTTAGCTCGGTCAATGGTGCTTTGCAGTTCAGCTATCCGTTCTGTCAGGACCTGCATTTGTTGGGCAAGTTCCTCTGTGGTGCTCACCATCAGTACACTGGCCATTTGCAGTGGTGTTGTGCCGGCTGGCTCCAATGTTTGGGCTTCCCAAAACTCACTGGCAGCCTGCCTTTCTTCCTCTTCTCTGACCTCCTTTATCAGCTGGGAATAACTTGGGGGATGTTCCCGTCGTTCTCTTAGCCGGAGATGGAGTAGAATCGGGTTCTGATACTGAGCTCCTCTTACAATTTGAGCCAGTCTGGTCCGATCCATCTGTTCAGCAGTCACTGCTCCCCTCATGACAGCTCTCTGAAGCAGTCTCTCCAGCCTCTGTATATAGGCTGAAATCTTCTCGCCAATTTGCTGTCGGGAATTAAGGAAATTACAGTAACTGTCTTCAGGGCCCTCTACGCTCCCAAAGGTATGATCAAGGGCCTCTAGGCAGTCCTTCACACTGACCCCAGGGTCAATGAGCTTCAGGGTGTGAATCACATCTAATGCTGGGCCACTAAGGCTCTCTATTAGACATCTTCGCTTTTCTGCATCAGGTACGGCCCACTCCTGCAGCATTTCAGTGGTATGCTCCAACCAGGGTTCGAACTCCTCTACCCCAGAAAATAATCTTAACTCACGACAAGAGTTTAACATAGCCTGGGACAGCACAACCTTTTCCAATATTTGCCCCAGTGCTTTTGCCCAATCATTGGCTGAGGCTGCGGCCCCTGAGCTAGAGGCTGCAGGGCCGGGGCCCAACAAACCTGACATATTAGCCATTATACAAACAGTAATTTCCTCAAAATATAACCACAATTGTTTCCCAATGCAGTGGAACACTCAACAGGTGCTTGCGAGGGGTACTGACCCAGGGAATCCCGGACGAGCCCCCAAAAATGTAACCCTTCTGCCCATCTAAGTTGGCAGCAACAAGGGCCGGGTTCAGTATCTAGGGGTTCCGTTTCAATAACACAATGCAAAACCGGCTCGAGCCCCCACCCAGTGACCTGGGACAATTACATACCACCCCCCTGGGTACCTCTAAGAGGCAATACTTCCCCTCTCGCAAGCACAGAGTCTGAGTGTAGCAGAAAATGTTTAATGACATGAGGTAAACGACATCAGCATAAAATTGGAAAAACACCACAAACAGGATTCATAACACAAACCATGAGCAAAACCCACCCCAGCAAATTGGGCTGTGTCCTTTCCCTTTGGTTCTTGAATCCAGCAACCCAACAATCGCCCAGAGTCCCCAAAGTCCAACATCCCCAAAGTCTCTGGGGTCCAGCAACCACCCAAAGTCCCAAAAGTTCAACAACCCCCAAAGTCTCTGCCCCGGTCAGTGCAGCCCCAGAGTAAAAGGGGGGGGCACGCAGGGTGTTAAGGGGCACCTTACGTGATCCGAGGCTGGCCAGCCGCCTGTTTCTCCGTGGGGGTTCCGCCGCAGCCTTTACCACGAGCCAGTCCACTTTCCTGCCATCCCACGAACTGCTCCGCTCTACAAGCTGCTCCGCTCCGCTCCCCGACCTGTGAGCCGTTCCAGCCGTCCCCGCAAACAGCTCCGCTCGCCGTTCCTTGGGCCACTCCAACCGGCCCCGCAAGGCTCCACGCCGCTCGCTGCTCCTCCAGTCGTCCCCACAAATTGCTCCACCAGCTGCTGAGCAATATAGCTTCAGGCTCCCCCACTAGTTAACACAGCCTCAGTGATCTCAGCTCTTAATAACATCAGCTCTTTTGTGATTTCAGCTCTTAGCGATTTCAGCGCATAGTATAGTAGGGGAGCCCCAGTGCTGGTGCACCATTGGCCCAAAGTAAATTCAGCTCAGCAGCCTGTAACTAGACTCCTAAGGGAATCAAAGTTAGCTCTGACATTCCACAGTGGAGAGAGGAGGTGGTGCAATTGGTGTTTTGGACCCTCAGGGGGGGCCCATACCATCAGGTACAAATACCTGTCCCCATCCTCTCTCAATTCACTGGGTTTTGTAACCCATGCCCCTTGACAAGCAAATGCTACTTAGGTAATGGTGACGGATTCACTCAGTCCTTCTGTCATACAACAGTTCCACTGGCCTTGATTCACAGAATCAGGGTAACAAAACTTTATTCTTCCTGCCCCAATAACAGAGAAACTGGGGATCCCACACCAGCCAAAGTAACCACTTTCGGTTGCTGTGGGCTCATGCTAGGCGTGTGGGTGTGCCTATGCAAACACGATCCGCCCCTGGAGTTCTTTTCCACACTCGCCATAATTCACCACCAGATGTCAGGGTAGAGCTCATCCTGACTCTGCTTACAT
>NW_020704982.1:0-1251 GCF_002925995.2 Terrapene triunguis
ACGTGCTACCTGAGGCACATTGCGCACACATTGAGAAGACCACTGGAATCATAGATTCACAGATTTAAAGGCTGGAAGGACTTCTGTTTTCCCTGCCAGCTCAGGACTCCAGCACCCCGTCTTGCTGAATTAGACACTCCAGTCCACTTCAACACAGACCCAGGGTCCGAATTACTTGTCCCCAAAGCTGCAAGTTTACCCAAAAACAGCTCACAGGAGTGTGCTTGTCTTTAGCACTCAGATGCCCAACTCCCAATGGGGTCTAAACCCAGATAAATCCGTTTTACCCTGCATAAAGCTTATGCAGGGCAAACTCATAAGTTGTTCGCCCTCTATAACACAGATAGAGAGATATGCACAGCTGTTTACTCCCCCAGGTATTAATACATACTCTGAGTAAATTCCTAAATAAAAAGTGATTTTATTAAATACAGACAGTAGGATTTAAGTGGTTCAAAGTAGTAACAGACAGAACAAAGTAAGTCACAAGCAAAATAAAATAAAATGCGCAAATCTATGCCTAATCAAACCAAATACAGATAATCTCACCCTCAGAGATGCTTCAGTAAGTTTTTCTCAGACTGGACACCTTCCAGGCCTGGGCACAATTCTTTCCCCCGGTACAGCTCTTGTTCCAGCTTAGGTGTTATCTAGGGGATTCTCCATGATGGCTCCTCTCCTCCCCTCTTCTGTTCCACCCCTTTATATATCTTTTGCATAAGGCGGGAACCCTTTGTCTCTCTGGGTTTCCAACCCCCCCCCCACTGGAAAAGCACCAGGTTAAAGATGGATTCCAGTTCAGGTGACATGATCACATGTCACTGCAAGACTTCATTACTCACTTGCCAGCACACACATATACAGGGAGACTCACAGGTAAACAGCCATCTGCAGACAATGGGAGTCATCAAGATTCCAAACCATCATTAATGGCCCACACTTTACATAATTACAATAGGCCCTCAGAGTTACATTTTATATTTCTAGTTTTAGATACAAGAGTGGTACATTTATACAAATTAGATGATCATACTCAGTAGATTATGCACTTTGTAATGATACCTTACAAGAGACCTTTTGCATGAAGCATATCCCAGTTACATTATATCGCTTATTACCGTATTTTCTCTAAATCTATCCCAGTTACATTATATTGACTTATTATTATATTTTTATAAAACCATGTAGACTGCACAACGTCACAACGTGCTACCTGAGGCACATTGCGCACACATTGAGAAGACCACTGGA
>NW_020704983.1:0-1117 GCF_002925995.2 Terrapene triunguis
GGGGCAGTACAGGGGCACCAGTATTCACAGAGCCGAATGCGCCGGCGAAGGGGCACCAGTTTAATAATACTGCTTAGGGTCCCGTACATCCTAAGGAGGGCCCTGACGGCAGCTTTTCCCGTAGTGGGGAAATGAGTTCTCCGTGGCTGTTCCAAGGTGGGCGGCAGCGGGAGAGGCTGAGCACGTGGACGGCTGATGCCAGTCGGCCTGCGTGGTGCAGCTCGGGCGTAGGCTTATTGAATTTTTGCAGGTGCTTTGCATCGTGCCTGCTTTACAATTAATAACCTGGATTATACCGCGAGTGCAGCCTGCTGGGGTCGGTGTAATTTAGATCAAGGAAATATTTGCAGTGCTTTCAATTCCCTTGACATCTGAAGGAGTGGAAATGGATTCCTTCCCTGAAGCATGCACCAACCTCACAAACTAGACCGGGGAGTGAGGGAATGGGGTTGGGGGGCGTTGCAGAGAGCGTTAAACCCAGTGTTGGGAGGGGACGTTGATATGCACAAGGGCAAGAAACCCCGGCAGGCGTCCTGCCCAGGTAACATGATCGTAGGGCGACCAGATGTCCCGATTTTATAGGGACAGTCTCGATTTTTGGGTCTTTTTCTTATATAGGCTCCTATTACCTCCCACCCCCTGTCCCGATTTTTCACACTTGCTGTCTGGTCCCCCTACACGATCGGCACGCTGGCCGTTTTCTAGATACCTGACTAATACATGCATAGTCTGGCCAGTGGAGGTGAGGAGCTAGACATAGCCACAGAGAGTCAGTGGAGCATTGACAAGGTATCACGCAGACAGACAGAGACAAGGGACAGATGGCCGCCCATGCTGCACGGGCAGACTCAAACCTGGAGGGTTGGGCGTTTTCCGCACAAACAATCTGGATTAAGGCATTAAGGGACCCAAGGGGAACCGCAACATCCCCTCCACACCCCCACCCAGGGCCTGGCCCGGCCCCTGTGGTGTGGCCCTGATCCCCACCACTTGAAGCGAGAGGGCCACCGCTTCCTCTCCCAGAGATGCAAGGGCCCTTCTTCCTCCGGGAAAGGCAGAAATAGTAGCAGGGGGTGGGGCACCTTTATACCTCCCCCAGCAGCATGAGGGGATCTGC
>NW_020704984.1:0-1117 GCF_002925995.2 Terrapene triunguis
TAGGGGCAGTACAGGGGCACCAGTATTCACAGAGCCGAATGCGCCGGTGGAGGGGCACCAGTTTAATAATACTGCTTAGGGTCCCGTACATCCTAAGGAGGGCCCTGACGGCAGCTTTTCCCGTAGCGGGGACATGAGTTTTCCGTGGCTGTTCCAAGGCGGGCGGCAGCGGGAGAGGCTGAGCACGTGGACGGCTGATGCCAGTCGGCCTGCGCGGTGCAGCTCGGGCGTAGGCTTATTGAATTTTTGCAGGTGCTTTGCATCGTGCCTGCTTTACAATTCATAACCTGGATTATACCGCGAGTGCAGCCTGCTGGGGTCAGTGTAATTTAGATCAAGGAAATATTTGCAGTGCTTTCAATTCCCTTGACATCTGAAGGAGTGGAAATGGATTCCTTCCCTGAAGCATGCACCAACCTCACAAACTAGACCGGGGAGTGAGGGAATGGGGTTGGGGGGCGTTGCAGAGAGTGTTAAACCCAGTGTTGGGAGGGGATGTTGATATGCACAAGGGCAAGAAACCCCGGCCGGCGTCCTGCCCAGGTAACATGATCGTAGGGCGACCAGATGTCCCGATTTTATAGGGACAGTCCCGATTTTTGGGTCTTTTTCTTATATAGGCTCTATTACCTCCCACCCCCGTCCCGATTTTTCACACTTGCTGTCTGGTCCCCCTACACGATCGGCACGCTGGCCGTTTTCTAGATACCTGACTAATACATGCATAGTCTGGCCAGTGGAGGTGAGGAGCTAGAGATAGCCGCAGAGAGTCAGTGGAGCATTGACAAGATATCACGCAGACAGACAGAGACAAGGGACAGATGGCCGCCCATGCTGCACGGGCAGACTCAAACCTGGAGGCTTGGGCGTTTTCCTCACAAACAATCTGGATTAAGGCATTAAGGGACCCAAGGGGAACCGCAACATCCCCTCCACACCCCCACCCAGGGCCTGGCCCGGCCCCTGTGGTGTGGCCCTGATCCCCACCACTTGAAGCGAGAGGGCCACCGCTTCCTCTCCCAGAGATGCAAGGGCCCTTCTTCCTCCGGGAAAGGCAGAAATACTAGCACGGGGTGGGGCACCTTTATACCTCCCCCAGCAGCATGAGGGGATCTGC
>NW_020704985.1:0-1208 GCF_002925995.2 Terrapene triunguis
CATACAGTAGTGCCCCTTCCTTTGTAGGCTATCAGTAACAAGATCCAGCGGCTGGAAGTTGAAGGTAGACAAATTCAGACTGGAAATAACGTGTAATTTTTTAACAGTGAGGGTAATTAACCACTGGGACAATTTACCATGGGCCGTGGTGGATTCTCCATCACTGGCAATTTTTAAATCAAGATTGGATGTTTTTCTACAAGATCTTTTAGTTCATACAGGAATCCTTTGGGAGAGTTCTATGGCCCGTGTTATACAGGAGGTCAGACTAGGTTATTCTATAGTGGTTCCTTCTAGCCTTGGAATCGGTGAACCTATGAACTGAATGGTCTCCATGTGCTAATTGCCTCCTTTCCCTGAATGTGCATGAGGGATGTGGACAAGCTCGTTAGAGAACTCACTCCTTTATCCTTCCTCTGATCTCATCCCTAGGGGAACAAGAGGCTCCCACAGCAGCTGGAGCAGCCCGGCAAACGCCGAGGAGAGGCCCTGCGCTCAGTGAGCCCAGCTCGGAGATCGGAGAGAGACTGGAGGAGCCGAGTGGACTCCATGTGCCACATGAGTATAGACAAGTGCATGGACAGAGAAAGGGTGCCTCCTCAGCCCTCGAATCCTGGAAAACACACAGATAGTAACTGGAAAAGCCAGAGGGATTCCCTGCACCCCACAAACCCCGGGAAGAGCTCAGATAACAGTTGGACTGGCCGAGGGGGGCACCTGCGCTCCTTGAGTCCTGGGAAGCACACAGAGAGCAACTGGAAAAGCCCAAAGGAGACCCACCCTGTGAGTCCAGTGACGAGCACTGAGAGAAAGTGGAAGGATGCAAAAGAGCCCCTGCACCCTATGAGTGCTGGAAAACGCACGAGTGAGCGACAGAGCCTAGAGGAGAAACCCCACCTTGTGAGTCCGGGGAAATGCACAGAGCGTGATCAGAAGGGCCAGGGCAAATCACTGCATCCCGTGAGTCCAGCCGGGAAGCTGGAGAGGGACTGGAGGAGCCAGGCAGAGATACTGCACTCCAGGAGTCCAACCAGGCAGCCGGAGAGGGACTGGAGGAGCCAGACAGAGACCCTGCATTCCAGGAGTCCAACCGGGAAGCCAGAGAGGGACTGGAGGAGCCAGGCAGAGACCCTGCATTCCAGGAGTCCAACCGGGAAGCTGGAGAGGGACTGGAGGAGCCAGGCAGAGACCCTGCGCCCCAGGAGTTC
>NW_020704986.1:0-1142 GCF_002925995.2 Terrapene triunguis
CATACAGTAGTGCCCCTTCCTTTGTAGGCTATCAGTAACAAGATCCAAGGCTGGAAGTTGAAGGTAGACAAATTCAGACTGGAAATAACATGTAATTTTTTAACAGTGAGAGTAATTAACCACTGGGACAATTTACCATGGGCCGTGGTGGATTCTCCATCACTGGCAATTTTTAAATCAAGATTGGCTGTTTTTCTACAAGATCTTTTAGTTCATACAGGAATCCTTTGGGAGAGTTCTATGGCCCGTGTTATACAGGAGGTCAGACTAGGTTATTCTATAGTGGTTCCTTCTAGCCTTGGAATCGGTGAACCTATGAACTGAGTGGTCTCCATGTGCTAATTGCCTCCTTTCCCTGAATGTGCATGAGGGATGTGGACAAGCTCGTTAGAGAACCCACTCCTTTATCCTTCCTCTAATCTCATCCCTAGGGGAACAAGAGGCTCCCACAGCAGCTGGAGCAGCCCGGCAAACGCCGAGGAGAGGCCCTGCGCTCAGTGAGCCCAGCTCGGAGATCAGAGAGAGACTGGAGGAGCCGAGTGGACTCCATGTGCCACATGAGTATAGACAAGTGCATGGACAGAGAAAGGGTGCCTCCTCAGCCCTCGAATCCTGGAAAACACACAGATAGTAACTGGAAAAGCCAGAGGGATTCCCTGCACCCCACAAACCCCGGGAAGAGCTCAGATAACAGTTGGACTGGCCGAGGGGGGCACCTGCGCTCCTTGAGTCCTGGGAAGCACACAGAGAGCAACTGGAAAAGCCCAAAGGAGACCCACCCTGTGAGTCCAGTGACGAGCACTGAGAGAAAGTGGAAGGATGCAAAAGAGCCCCTGCACCCTATGAGTGCTGGAAAACGCACGAGTGAGCGACAGAGCCTAGAGGAGAAACCCCACCTTGTGAGTCCGGGGAAATGCACAGAGCATGATCAGAAGGGCCGGGGCAAATCACTGCATCCCGTGAGTCCAGCCGGGAAGCTGGAGAGGGACTGGAGGAGCCAGGCAGAGATACTGCGCTCCAGGAGTCCAACCAGGCAGCCGGAGAGGGACTGGAGGAGCCAGACAGAGACCCTGCATTCCAGGAGTCCAACCGGGAAGCCAGAGAGGGACTGGAGGAGCCAGGCAGAGACCCTGCGCCCCAGG
>NW_020704987.1:0-1526 GCF_002925995.2 Terrapene triunguis
AATGCATCCTAGAATACTCAAGGAGCTAATAGAGGAGGTATCTGAGCCTCTAGCTATTATCTTTGGAAAATCATGGGAGACGGGAGAGATTCCAGAAGACTGGAAAAGGGCAAATATAGTGCCCATCTATAAAAAGGGAAATAAAAACAACCCAGGAAACTACAGACCAGTTAGTTTAACTTCTGTGCCAGGGAAGATAATGGAGCAAGTAATTAAGGAAATCATCTGCAAACACTTGGAAGGTGGTAAGGTGATAGGGAACAGCCAGCATGGATTTGTAAAGAACAAATCATGTCAAACCAATCTGATAGCTTTCTTCGATAGGATAACGAGTCTTGTGGATAAGGGAGAAGCTGTGGATGTGGTATACCTAGACTTTAGTAAGGCATTTGATACGGTCTCGCATGATATTCTTATCGACAAACTAGGCAAATACAATTTAGATGGGGCTACTATAAGGTGGGTGCATAACTGGCTGGATAACCGTACTCAGAGAGTTGTTATTAATGGTTCCCAATCCTGCTGGAAAGGCATAACGAGTGGGGTTCCACAGGGGTCTGTTTTGGGACCGGCTCTGTTCAATATCTTCATTAACGACTTAGATATTGGTATAGAAAGTACGATTATTAAGTTTGCGGATGATACCAAACTGGGAGGGATTGCAACTGCTTTGGAGGACAGGGTCATAATTCAAAATGATCTGGACAAATTGGAGAAATGGTCTGAGTTAAACAGGATGAAGTTTAACAAAGACAAATGCAAAGTGCTCCACTTAGGAAGAAAAAATCAGTTTCACACATACAGAATGGGAAGAAACTGTCTAGGAAGGAGTACGGCAGAAAGGGATCTAGGGGTTATAGTGGACCACAAGCTAAATATGAGTCAACAGTGTGATGCTGTTGCAAAAAAAGCAAACATGATTCTGGGATGTATTAACAGGTGTGTTGTGAGCAAGACACGAGAAGTCATTCTTCCGCTCTACTCTGCTCTGGTTAGGCCTCAGCTGGAGTATTGTGTCCAGTTCTGGGCACCGCATTTCAAGAAAGATGTGGAGAAATTGGAAAGGGTCCAGAGAAGAGCAACAAGAATGATTAAAGGTCTTGAGAACATGACCTATGAAGCAAGGCTGAAAGAATTGGGTTTGTTTAGTTTGGAAAAGAGAAGACTGAGAGGGGACATGATAGCAGTTTTCAGGTATCTAAAAGGGTGTCATAAGGAGGAGGGAGAAAACTTGTTCACCTTAGCCTCTAAGGATAGAACAAGAAGCAATGGGCTTAAACTGCAGCAAGGGAGGTCTAGGTTGGACATTAGGAAAAAGTTCCTAACTGTCAGGGTGGTTAAACACTGGAATAAATTGCCTAGGGAGGTTGTGGAATCTCCATCTCTGGAGATATTTAAGAGTAGGTTAGATAAATGTCTATCAGGGATGGTCTAGACAGTATTTGGTCCTGCCATGCGGGCAGGGGACTGGACTCGATGACCTCTCGAGGTCCCTTCCAGTCCTAGAATCTATGAATCTATGAATC
>NW_020704988.1:0-5370 GCF_002925995.2 Terrapene triunguis
ATAAAGAGAGGAAGCCCAGCATAGAAGGAGGGATGCAGCAACAGAGGGAAAGAACTCAGTCATTTTTTCTCTAGGCAGTAGAGCGTGGAGCCCAGTGAGATATGGAGATATGAAGCTACTGGACTACAGCAAGCTCCAGCAGTGAGTCCTGCTAAAAGGCAGGACCCAGCCCTCCAGGGAAGAAACCCTGGGTGATGGTCAGCTATGGAGGAGCTTCGGGAGCATCCTTAGACCATGAGATTGCCCTGAAGGGAGAGGGCAGCAGGGGTGAAAACGGTTCCTGAAGTGGGCCTACGACAAGGCCAAGCCATAGGCAGGTGACTGTGGGAGAAGGATGGAGTTGAGAAGCCAGCCTGGGGGAAAGGCCTGTAGGGAAGAAGCCTTGAGGGTCAGTGGCTTGGCAGGAGCCAGGCCTCCAGGGAAAACCCCCCAGGGAGGTAGCATTTCATAGCAGAATGGGAAAGAACTTTGCAGAGCCCAGAAGGGTGGCTAGGATTGGGTGCTAAGGATTGGGCTCAGGAGGGATGGAAGAGTTTGTTCCTTTGCATTTAGTTTAGAATCTGGGTACCCTGCAAGGCATGGGACTATGTAATCCGGCGAGAGGGCTGAGTCACAAGAAGAGGCAGACCACTGCCGGGCTGGAGCACCTGTCAGTGGGGGACTGCCAAAGGAGGAGACACTGCAGTGCCATGCCCTGCCAGGAGGGGGTGTGCTGGCTGGCGAGTTGCTCCTCCACAGGGTATTTGGACCTGAGTTTTGGTTCCGCCCAGTATGAAGATAACTGAAATATTTGTAAAATCAGATCAGGATTCAGACTTCAGACACTTCCCAAAGTTATGGCCGTTCAGGGCTGCAGGTTGGGGCTTGTCTGCTTTCAGAGGGGACTCGACACTCGTTTTTTTAGGTTTGGATTCTATCTCGCTTTAGCAAAACATGGGATCTAGGCTGCTGCTTAGGGGTGGGATATTTAACTGCCCCTTCCCCTGATGTGCTGGAAGTCGGACAAAAATCCCTTTCAAAGCAGAGCACAAGGGAACTACATTGACTGACACCAGCTGAGGCGCTGGCTCAGGCTCCTAGGAGCTCAGAGGTCTGGCTAGCTGTAGAAATACTTGGTTTTTAAACTAAATTTCCCTGGAAACAAAATATTGTAAACGGAGCAGGGGGGGATTGCAAACAATTTTAACTAAACCCCAGACTTAACAGGACCAAAGGTGAAACCTTGGGCCCCACTGATGGTCTAGGGTAGAACTCCCACTGACTTCAGAGGGACCAGGACTTTGCCCAAGTACCAAAAAGGCCCAGGGAACTCATTAGATGTTATGCAACTGAATCTCAGATGTGTAATGCGGATGGGAGCTGTTCTATCTACTTAGGCATATCCACCACACCCGTGACCACTGAGCCAGCCAAGAGCTTTGAATGGACTCATTAAATCAGACCCAGCCTGCCCGGGGTCGGCTCCCTCACCGGCGGCAGAAATAGATCTAGTGCCCTGGAGAAGCTGCCATGTGCCCGAACCGCAGCACCAGATGAGGCACTTGACTGTCATTAGTGCAGTTTACCCTGTCGCTTTGTCATTGTAAATAGCTTTCTGCAAGCTCTCAAATGAGGCCAGCGACATGTGGTGTGGAACAATACACAAGCCGGAGCTTTGCTTTCCAATGTCCTTAGGCCTGATGTAGCCATATATTAAAAAAGGAAGCTAGGAACTGCCCTAGTGCATCAGACCAATGGTCCATCTAGTCCACTATCCTATCTCTATTATTGCCCAGCCCCATCTTCAGAGGAAATACAAGAAACCCGAAAGTGGATAATTATTGTATAACTTGATATAGAAGCAATTTTTTCCTGACCCCTATCAGTTAATTAAGTCCTCCTGAAGCAGGAGGACTTAATTAAAAGATGACAAACCACTATTAAGGATTCTGGGGCAGGGATTGTTCTCTCACTGTGTGTATGTACAGCACCTCGCACAATGGGGCCCCGATCTCGGGCCTCGAGGTGCTACTGTAATAGACATAAGAGGCTGCACAGCGGGCAAACACTTCAACTGTAGCAAAACCTGGGTTGGTCTGGGTCTCTTCTTTCGCCCCCAAAAGGGGGGTGAGTGGAGAACACCCAGAATAGAGAAGGCTTGATTCTAAGACTGATTGGGGAAGGAGGGGGAATTTAATGACATCTCAGCTCTATAAAATGAAATGGATACAAAAATGTATAGAGAATTTTGGGTTGTCTCCTCCCTCCCAACCTGTCCAACATCTTCCTGGTTAGAAATGTAATTTAAGTGATAGATGGTTTCTATTCAATCCCTGTAACATCCTCATGAAAATTTTAAACACTGCAGATTAGTTTATTATAAATAGCTGGTTGGGCACCTTATTCACTGCAAGGAGACAAAGAAGAGGGGGGGCTTTTCTGATTGGAAACAAAACTTTGAACCTTTAGGGGGTTTTCTTTTAAGTGTTGTTAGAGCAGCGAGCTCAACCGTTCATGAAGCGAGGGGCATGTCTTTTCTTATTCTAGCACCTCACCCTCTAGTGTATTTATCCTCACACACCCCTGGGAGGTAGGGCAGTGCTTTTATCCTTGTTCTATACCTGGGGAACCGAGGCACTGAGAGGCTTGGGGTAGAGTTGTGCTGCAGTCGCTAGGTGTGACGGCAGCTCGTGTGGAGGGACCCAAGTTAGTTTTAATCTCGCTAGCTCAGGTACCAGAGCAGTAAAGCCGCAGAAGCATGAACTTGCTGTAAGTACCAAGGGTTCCAGGCAGACCTGTATGGCTCGGACTGCAACCTGTGCTGCCCAGAGTCCTAGAAATCTACGGGGGGTGGAAGGTCTGAGCCTGAGTGGAGCCAGGAGCCGGGTTCCATCCCTATTGCTTTGCAGTGTAGACGCAGCCCCATTGGACTCGTACTTTGGGAGTCTGCCAAAAGTATCCCACAATCCCATGGGCTGACTTTTTTTTTTCCCCTCTGGACAGTCAAGTTTGGTGGACAATCAAGCGTTCCCACACTGCACCACGAACAAAGGGCTAGAGTGGCCACATTAGGGAAGGGCGTTAGGCGTTCTGGAATGGGGGGGTTCGACTTGGACCACATAATGCAGCATAGTTGCTGGAGACCCAGCATTCAACAATTCCTAACCTGGGGTTACAAATGAGTGTAGACACTCAAGCCCTAGGCTAACAAACCCAGGGTTTGCTAATTCGAGTTCTAATCCTGGGCTCACATTGGAGTGTGAACAGACCCTTAGTGACCTGCCCAAGGTTACACGCACAGACTGGCCGAGCAGGGTTCTGATCCTGCATCTTCTCAGTGTCAGGCAAGTGCCCTAATCACTGGGCCATCCTTCCCCTTAATGGACAGACTCTCTAGTGGCTGCCTCTCCTGCCATTCATGGCCATGTGAGTCTCCTTCCCTCTATGTGAATCTGTGAACCCACTTCTCCTGCTGTTCACAATCCTTTCAGCACTTGCTCCCATTCAATATATATATTTGGAAAACATTTAAGGCATTGTATGGAAGCTTTGAGGATCTGAAGTGGTCAGATCCTTAAAGTCAGCACCTCCAGCCCCCATCTTCCCCTAGCACCGCCATGCCCGGAAGTCTCCGAAGGAAGAGCTGCGCCACGTGGGAATCACCCTCTCCAACAGCACTTCCTGTAGCAGCCTGGCTTTTCCAGGAAGGTCTTCCATTCACATAGTAACCCAGCCCGCCGCTGCTCTGCTTGTGGTCCATGGAGACTAGGCTGCTTGCTGGCTAACCTTCAGTCCCATCCTGCCCACTGATGGAAAGCTATTGTAGATGGGATAGTTAGCTAGATCCCTCCCACATCCACACCTGCTGCTTGGACCAGGCCAGGCCGTGCCCCATAAAGGAGCGGCTGTGCAGCCCTCGCTCCTTATCATCTCAGAGCTCTGCTGGCTAAAGCTCCACCAAGCTGGGAGCCCCCTTCACCTCTCCCCCACTGCAGCTTTCACTCTCCCCTCACGCTCTTAAGGAGACTCTGAGCTTTCAGTTACACCTTTACACCCTTCATGGCACAGTGTTTCCAAACTTCTGCCCTTTGCTGCCTTTCCCCCAGCCCACCCACCTCGTGCCTTTGGAGAGTAAACTTTTTCCTACAGCATCTATTTTAGGAGGGATCGGGGACAGGGGGTGCAGTGCGTGCTGCTCCCTCCCATCTGTTCCTCTCCAGCCTGCTGCTAGCACCAATAACCGTGATGTTGCTAAGCGTCCCTTGGCTATGGCTGTCTCCCATCCCAGGAATCAGGCTCCATGCACTTGTGCCAGCTACGTGTGTGCACGGTGCTGGGCATGGGCAGGGGGATGAGCATCATCTCTCTCGCCTTAGCTATTTCTCCTTCCTGCTCTCTGGCCTCTCCGGCGCATCCCCAATGCTGCTGCCTGTGTCTCTGCACAGACGACAGTCAAAATCTCTCCATGGGTTTGCACCAACCTACCCAGCATTCTCTTCTCCCACCTCACTTCTCCAGCCTCCGCTGCCTTTCTGTCCCTTCATACCATGCAGGCGCAAGAGCCGGCTCCTGCACTTCAGACTGCCCCCCGTGCTGCTCTGCTCCGACAGCTCTCTCCATCTCAGACCCACAGGGTTGGAAGGGACTGCAAAGGTCATCTAGTCTAACGCCCTGCCAAGATGCGGGATCTTGGCTGGAAGTATCTCTGTTCTCCCCATTTATGCCCCTTCCTTCCTCTCTAGAGCATGGAGGGATGTTTTTCCAAGAAGGCCGGTCTTGTGGCTAAGGCACTGGACCGGGATGCCAGAGACGTTAGTTCAATTCCTGACTCTGCCATGGAATCACTAGGTAACTGTGGGCAAGAAGTGGAGGGGCAGAATGGCCTTGTGGTTAAGGCAATATGCTGCACCAAGAGATCAGAGTTCAATTCCTGCTTCTGGTCACTGATTTACTATGGGATCTTGAGCAAGTTGCTTTTCTCTCGCTCTGCCTTGCTTTCCCCACCTGTACAAGGGGAATTGCTCCTTTCTCCCACCCAGAGTCTGTTTTGTCTATATAGGCTAGGTCTACACTACCCGCCTGAATCGGCGGGTAGAAATCGACCTCTCGGGGATCAATTTATCATGTCCCGTCGGGACGCGACAATCGATCCCCGAATCGACGCTCTTACTCCACCAGCGAAGGTGGGAGTAAGCGCCGTCGACGGGAGGCCACAGAGGTCGATTTTGCCACCGTCCCTACAGCGGGGTAAGTCGGCTGCGATACGTCGAATTCAGATACGCTATTCGCGTAGCTGAATTTGCGTATCTTAAATCGACCCCCCCCTGTAGTGAAGACGTAGCCTTAGATTGCAAGCTCTTTGGGGAATTTCTCCTGTGTGCGCATGCGTGC
>NW_020704989.1:0-1903 GCF_002925995.2 Terrapene triunguis
GTGTTTTCCCATTTTCCTACCAGCTCTACAAATATTTAAATAATAATGTTACTGCCCTAGGAATTCCCTCCCCATCAGGCCCTCAATGGGAAAGGGGTCACACGGGGCAGAGTCCCTGGTTTTGATGTAGCAAAGAGGTCAGGACACACACAGGTGCAAGGTAGGAGGAATTGATCCCTAGATCTCAAAGGCAGGAGGGACAATTAGTTCATCTGCTCTGACCCCCCGCATAACACCAGCGATAGGATTTCATCCAGTTCCTGCTGCACTGAGCCCAATCACTTGTATTTGACTAAAACATCGTCCAAAGGCATCCAGTTGGTCAGGCAAACGGGGCCCCTAAAACATCCCGGGGTGTCTCTCCAGCCTAACATGGTCGAAATCTGGGGTTACTGGGAGTTGAGCGAGTTTTCAGGTGGGCGCATTTTTAAGGGAGAAAAATGGATTCTGAACCAAGCATTTCTTTAAAACAAACGAACGAAAAAAGCTGCCCTGAATAACCAAGGCTTTTTAGTTTGAATTTCTTTTCCTTTTTTTCCTCCACAGCCATTTGCCCTTATAAAACAGTAATTTCAGCTTGTTAGCTAAGCTACTGCTCTGGCGTCTTAATAATTCCTTACATTGATATTGAACCTTCCATTAAAGGCTCTTAATGCACATCCCCTGCATTATTTCATTACGTCTTCCAAAATAGGAAGTGGGTATTAGCCTCCTTTTACCCAAGGAGGTGAAGAGATTAGCCCAAGGTCACATGGAAGAGTCAGTGTGTGGGGGTGGGGGGAGGACTGGAACCAATGCACCCAGATGCCTGGTTGAACGACTAGACAGACGGAAGGCTCAAAAAGCAGTCCCTGCCTTTAAAGTTAAATTTTCCCTTCTCACTCATAACACCTCCTTTCGAACAACTGGGCTAGTCTGAGGTGTTAGAAATAGGCAGAGTTTCAATTCAGGATCTGGGTTAAAATAAGAACCACCCCGAACTGTCACTTGCTACTCCTACACTCAGCCTGGACCTTGTGTGGGGTTCTTAAAAAATAATCCAGTTACCTGTTAAAACACCTAGAGCTGCACTGCACGCCACTGTACTTGATGGCTCTAGTCAGGCGTGGCGGCAACGGCCTATGAGATTCTGTTTGCATGATATTTCCAACTCGAATGGGAACCCGTCAGAGAGCAGTTACCCAAACCTCTGAAACGGATGAGGCTCCCCCAGCACTGGCTTCGGTGAAGTCATTTTCCCCTGGAGAATGGGCTATAAGTGGTGGCCTCAGACCTAGAAGTGGGAGAATTTGTTTGATTGCACGTAGATGCCACTCTAGGATCACAGAGGCTAGATTCTGGGAACAAACTAGAAGTGAGCTCAAACCATTACGTTCAGATCCAGATTTTGATGTACCCCCTCTGCTCCCACACACACTGGCCTTGAAAGGGTTCCAGAAGCTGACGAGCTCAGTAAGTGCCCCCGATTGCACCTGGAAGCTGGGCCAGGCCTAGTTAAAGATGAATCCCAGGATGGGGGCTTATTATCAATACATTAGAAGGAAGAGGATGGGGGCTTATTATCAATACATCCCAGGATGGGGGCTTATTTATCAATACATTAGAAGGAAGAGGAAGACCAAAGACAGGGTAGGCCCACTGCTTAGTGAAGAGGGAGAAACAGTAACAGGAAACTTGGAAATGGCAGAGATGCTTAATGACTTCTTTGTTTCGGTCTTCACCGAGAAGTCTGAAGGAATGCCTATCCTAGTGAATGCTAATGGGAAGGGGGTAGGTTTAGCAGATAAAATAAAAAAAGAACAAGTTAAAAATCACTTAGAAAAGTTAGATGCCTGCAAGTCACCAGGGCCTGATGAAATGCATCCTAGAATACTCAAGGAGCTAATAGAGGAGGTATCTGAGC
>NW_020704990.1:0-1179 GCF_002925995.2 Terrapene triunguis
TAGATTGCAAGCTCTTTGGGGAATTTCTCCTGTGTGCGCATGCGTGCAATGGTGCTGGAACAATGTTTTATAGTGGGGTTGCTGAAGGTGGAAACCACGTATCTGGTTTGTTATTACTACTTCAAGCCATGGGGTGTGGCAACACCCCTAGTTCCAGCACCTATGTGTGTGTAGGTGTGTGTACAACACCATGGGGCCCTGATCTCAATTGGGGCACCCCTGCTAATACTAATCATAGCAAATCAAGTTGTAGTATGGTGAAAGTCTAAGCATCCAGCAAACCAAATGGCTGAGGGCCTGTTATAGAGTCTAGCCCTCAGAGGGCAAACATGACCATCCGTGACCTTAAGCTCATGGCACTTGCTCTATTGCTGCGTGTGGTGGGGTGGCTGCCCCACGCCCGGAGAGTGTGGGCTGCAGCAGGCCCGGGTGCCTGCATATCCCGGCAGCCAATAAGAGAAGGGCTTGTTGCGAGCCAATCAGAGCCCAGATTGGGGACAGCCAATCAAGGCCAAGCTCAGCCATATAAAAGACTGCTCAGGGAGCGAGTGGTCAGTCTGTCCCAGGCCTTCAGAGGGGAAGGTCTGTCTCCAGAGCTGGGAGGCCAGCACCACGGACAGCGCAGTGCAGGCCAGCCTTAGAGAGTGGGAGAAGGTCCTACTCCGTAGCCTGCCAGGCGGCAGGCCTTGAAGGAAAGGGCCTTGCGGGAAGAAGGGCTATTGGGGAAGCGGTCCAGAGGAACAGACAGAGGAGGAAGGAGAAGGAGGACAGCGAGGCTGTCGCTAGAGGGCCTCTGGACCGGGACTCAGAGTAATGGGTGGGCCTGGGTGTCCCCCCCCCCCTTTTGTTCCCCTTGGCAGTACACCCAGCCATAGGCTGCAGGGAACGGCCAGCCGAAACTACACCAGATCCTGGACTGTAGGGATCGGACTTGGAGGTGTAGGACTGTTGATCATCCAGCCCCCGGAAGGGGGTGTGAATGGACAAAAGGACACTGTTGGAGGGCAGTGTTCCGGAAGAGGACACTGTGCATCGGGAGCAATGCGGGTCCACACGCCAACCAAAGGCAGGACGACAGACGGGACACCACCAGAAGGGGGTGTTCTACTGGATCGAACCGATTCCCCGAGATGACCAGTAGGAGGTGCCGCGGTGGTGAGTCCCAACATTGTCACACTG
>NW_020704991.1:0-1128 GCF_002925995.2 Terrapene triunguis
TAGATTGCAAGCTCTTTGGGGAATTTCTCCTGTGTGCGCATGCGTGCGATGGTGCTGGAACAATGTTTTATAGTGGGGTTGCTGAAGGTGGAAACCACGTATCTGGTTTGTTATTACTACTTCAAGCCATGGGGTGTGGCAACACCCCTAGTTCCAGCACCTATGTGTGTGTAGGTGTGTGTACAACACCATGGGGCCCTGATCTCAAGTGGGGCACCCCTGCTAATACTAATCATATCAAATCAAGTTGTAGTATGGTGAAAGTCTAAGCATCCAGCAAACCAAATGGCTGAGGGCCTGTTATAGAGTCTAGCCCCCAGAGGGCAAACATGACCATCTGTGACCTTAAGCTCATGGCACTTGCTCTATTGCTGCATGTGGTGGGGCGGCTGCCCCACGCCCGGAGAGTGTGGGCTGCAGCAGGCCCGGGTGCCTGCATATCCTGGCAGCCAATAAGAGAAGGGCTTGTTGCGAGCCAATCAGAGCCCAGATTGGGGACAGCCAATCAGGGCCAAGCTCAGCCATATAAAAGACTGCTCAGGAAGAGCGCGCTTAGTCTGTCCCAGGCCTTCAGAGGGGAAGGTCTGTCTCCAGAGCTGGGAGGCCAGCACCACGGACAGCGCAGTGCAGGCCAGCATTGGAGAGCGGGAGAAGGTCCTACTCTGTAGCCTGCCAGGCGGCAGGCCTTGAAGGAAAGGGCCTGGCGGGAAGAAGGGCTGTTGGGGAAGCGGTCCAGAGGAACAGACAGAGGAGGAAGGAGAAGGAGGACAGCGAGGCTGTCGCTAGAGGGCTTCTGGACCGGGACTCAGAGTAGTGGGAGGGCCTGGGTCCCCCCCCCCTTTGTTCCCCTTGACAGTGCCAGCCATAGGCCGCAGGGAGCAGCCAGCCGAAACTACACCAGATTCTGGACTGTAGGGATTGGACTTGGAGGTGTAGGACTGTTGATCATCCAGCCCCCGGAAGGGGGTGTGAATGGACAAAAGGACACTGTCGGAGGGCAATGTTCCGGAAGAGGACACCGTGCGTCGGGAGGATGACAGACGGGACACCACCAGAAGGGGGCGCTCTACTGGATCAAACCAATGCATCCTAGAATACTCAAGGAGCTAATAGAGGAGGTATCTGAGC
>NW_020704992.1:0-1556 GCF_002925995.2 Terrapene triunguis
GTGTTTTCCCATTTTCCTACCAGCTCTACAAATATTTAAATAATAATTTTACTGCCCTAGGAATTCCCTCCCCATCAGGCCCTCAATGGGAAAGGGGTCACAAGGGGCAGAGTCCCTGGTTTTGGTGTAGCAAAGAGGTCAGGAGACACACAGGTGCAAGGTAGGAGGAATTGATCCCTAGATCTCAAAGGCAGGAGGGACAATTAGTTCATCTGCTCTGACCCCCCGCATAACACCGGCGATAGGATTTCATCCAGTTCCTGCTGCACTGAGCCCAATCACTTGTATTTGACTAAAACATCGTCCAAAGGCATCCAGTTGGTCAGGCAAACGGGGCCCCTAAAACATCCCGGGGTGTCTCTCCAGCCTAACATGGTCGAAATCTGGGGTTACTGGGAGTTGAGCGAGTTTTCAGGTGGGCGCATTTTTAAGGGAGAAAAATGGATTCTGAACCAAGCATTTCTTTAAAACAAACAAACGAAAAAAGCCGCCCTGAATAACCAAGGCTTTTTAGTTTGAATTTCTTTTCCTTTTTTTCCTTCACAGCCATTTGCCCTTATAAAACAGTAATTTTACCTTGTTATCTAAGCTACTGCTCTGGCGTCTTAATAATTCCTTACATTGATATTGAACCTTCCATTAAAGGCTCTTAATGCACATCCCCGGCATTATTTCATTACGTCTTCCAAAATAGGAAGTGGGTATTAGCCTCCTTTTACCCAAGGAGGTGAAGAGATTAGCCCAAGGTCACATGGAAGAGTCAGTGTGTGGGGGTGGGGGGAGGACTGGAACCAATGCACCCAGAAGCCTGGTTGAACGACTAGACAGACGGAAGGCTCAAAAAGCAGTCCCTGCCTTTAAAGTTAAATTTTCCATTCTCACTCATAACACCTCCTTTCGAACAACTGGGCTAGTCTGAGGTGTTAGAAATAGGCAGAGTTTCAATTCAGGATCTGGGTTAAAATAAGAACCACCCCGAACTGTCACTTGCTACTCCTACACTCAGCCTGGACCTTGTGTGGGGTTCTTAAAAAATAATCCAGTTACCTGTTAACTGCATGCCACTGTACTTGACGGGTCTAGTCAGGCGTGGCGGCAATGGCCTATGAGATTCTGTTTGCATGATATTTCCAACTCGAATGGGAACCCATCAGAGAGCAGTTACCCAAACCTCTGAAACGGATGAGGCTCCCCCAGCACTGGCTTCGGTGAAGTCATTTTCCCCTGGAGAATGGGCTATAAGTGGTGGCCTCGGACCTAGAAGTGGGAGAATTTGTTTGATTGCACGTAGATGCCACTCTAGGATCACAGAGGCTGGATTCTGGGAACAAACTAGAAGTGAGCTCAAACCATTACGTTCAGATCCAGATTTTGATGTACCCCCTCTGCTCCCACACACACTGGCCTTGAAAGGGTTCCAGAAGCTGACGAGCTCAGTAAGTGCCCCCGATTGCACCTGGAAGCTGGGCCAGGCCTAGTTAAAGATGAATCCCAGGATGGGGGCTTATTATAAAGAGAGGAAGCCCAGCATAGAAGGAGGGATGCAGCAACAGAGG
>NW_020704993.1:0-1771 GCF_002925995.2 Terrapene triunguis
TAACGATGCAGTTATGTGGCTAGCCATGTCATGGGAAATATCCTGGGAACGACATTTTTAGTACTTTACTGTTCTTATTAGAATTACTGCTCCTGTTTACATTGTTTATTGAATTTATTCATTGCTATTTCAAAAGCTAGATTTTACTACTATCAGGTAGTGTGCAAATGTAGTAATGCAAGAATATCATAGCATTTCTAGATAGGAGGCGGCATTCTGGCCCATCTATGTTGATCCAATCCAAAGCTCTCTTCAAATGACAAAGGATCCAAGTTTTGGGTTCACTTGTTTTTGAAGATTATACTGTCTTAATAGGAAAGGTATCATGTCCTTTGCACCATAAGAAAATTTAAAGTGCAATGATTTAGGACAGAAAAGGTTTGTATTAATTTACAGTTCATGGTGTTCATGCCTTAAAAATGAAAACGGGATGTAACTCTATGTGCCTTGACAGGCTGAGCAGATCAAGCAAATGGTTTTTAGGTGGAGCTCAGTGCATATTCTTAAATGCCTGTTCTAATTCAAAACATCTGGCCAAAACATGGGGTTACTGAAATGCCTAGACTTAATGCAACGAAGTCTGGACTATGGAGCGCTAGCATGTTTATCGATAGGAAGAATTGTTACAAGGATATTTCACTGTTGTGCTTTAATAAAGACTCATTTGTTGCAACTAGAAACACTCTACTTTATTCTACCAAAGCCATAAGTAAAGGCAAATAGAAATGGTGCAATTCAGTGTATGATCTTATTTATATAAATGACTTTCACATTTCTGTGGTTTTTTTCTCCCTGGAAAAGCAAATTTGTCCATGTTTTCATTTCCTAAAAGGAGATAAGAATCCCAGTCCTTGGGAAAAGGCCATTAAAAAATCAACCTCAATATGCTTTAACCTATAAGGCCTGATTGTATGAAAACCACATGAACTGAATGTAATTACAAGGTTCAGCTTCATCCTATATATAGAGTGACCAGATGTTTTGGTCAGTTATATTTAAACCATGGATTTTTCTTGGGTGAAATCTAACTGGCAGTCTGTCTGGAAACCACTCCTTGCCCCCTGCCCTGCCCTTTCCCTGCCTACTTCTAGCACTCACTGCAGTGCCTGTTTTTTCCCCTTTCCCCTTTATAGAAGCATAGAATATCAGGGTTGGAAGGGACCTCAGGAGGTCATCTAGTCCAACCCCCTGCTCAAAGCAGGACCAATCCCCAACTAAATCATCCCAGCCAGGGCTTTGTCAAGCCTGACCTTAAAAACCTCTAAGGAAGGAGATTACACCATTGCCCTAGGTAACCCATTCCAGTGCTTCACCACCCTCCTAGTGAAAAAGTTTTTCCTAATATCCAACCTAAACCTCCGCCATTACTCCTTGTTCTGTCATCTGGTACCACTGAGAACAGTCTAGATCCATCCTCTTTGGAACCCCCTTTCAGGTAGTTGAAAGCAACTATCAAATCCCCCCTCATTCTTCTCTTCTGCAGACTAAATAATCCCAGTTCCCTCAGCCTCTCATCATAAGCTGTCACTTATCAAGGCTATGCCATCAATCAAATCTAAATCTTCTAATGTACTGTTAAGTATCAGAGGCTCAGAGTATCAGGGTAGCCGTGTTAGTCTGGATCTGTAAAAAGCAACAGAGAGTCCTGTGGCACCTTTAAGGCTAACAGATAGGATGCATCCGACGAAGTGGGCATTCACCCACGAAAGCTTATGCTCCAATACATCTGTTAGCCTTAAAGGTGCCACAGGACTCTCTGTTGTAATGTACT